>NC_052350.1:433044-682860 GCF_009727055.1 Benincasa hispida | reverse complement strand
ATTATCTGAGATATGTGTTTCAAACAACCAGAAAAGGTAATTTGAAAATGGAGGAATACCTTCGAACTATGAAAATGAATGCTGACAATCTCGAGTAAGCTGGTAGTCCTGTGCCACCAAGAGCTCTTATTTCACAGGTACTACTAGGACTTGATGAAGAATACAATGTCATCGTGGCCACGATCCAAGGGAGAGCGAACATGTCGTGGCTTGATATGCAGTCAGAACTTCTCCTGTATGAAAGAAGATTGGAACATCATTCAAACCAAAAGACGACAGTAGGCTTCAACCAAGTCAATAATGCATCAGTGAATATGACAAACACTAGACATGTCAACCAAAACAACAAGTCTAATAGCAGCAATCAGTCTAATGGGGGAGGACAACGAGGTGGTGGTGGCCATGGTAGAGGTCGAGGCAGGGGAAGAAACAACAACAAACCTGTGTGTTAAGTCTATGGGAAGGTGGGACATATAGCGTTCTACTGCTTCAACAGGTATAACAGAGATTTTGTTCCCAATTCTCCTCAAAATAACGGACAACCCTTCCCCAACAATCAGACCAAAAACACATAACCTCACCCAATAGCCCTAACCACTGTTTATGGGAGTAACCCCTTTTCTGACAAGACAAGAAAACATGACTGATGCAAATTGGTATACTGACAGTGGTACCTCCAATCATGTTACCTCAGACTTCAATAATCTTGACAATCCGACTGAATACTCAGGTACTGAAGTAGTCACTGTAGCTAATGGTAATACTCTAGAAATTTCTCATGTTGGAACTGCATGTCTGTCTAGTGATGCCTATAATTTGAAACTGAACGATATGTTATGTATGCCTTCCATAGCAAAAAATTTGATCAGTATATCTAAGCTAACAAAAGATAATAATGTGTTTATTGAATTTCACACGGATTACTGTCTTGTTAAGGACAAGGGTATGGGATAAACGGTAATGAAGGGAATGCTTAAAGATGGACTGTATCAGTTAGAGGGTGTAAAAATCAACTGAAGTTAGTAGGAAATAGAGTACCATCGCAGCTAGTGCACAAGAATAAAGATCTGCCTGCTCTTAGCATATCTTCGAAGCATAGGGTGTCTAAGATTACATGGCATAGAAGGCTTGGCCATCCTTCATAAAAAACACTAGAGTTTATTATCAAAAATTGTAATCTCCCTATGTTATCTAATGAAGAGCTTAACTTTTGTGATTCTTGTAGCTATGGAAAATCACATTCTTTAGCCTTCCCTAACTCTAACTCAAGAGCATCTACAACCTTTGAACTTATACACACTGATTTGTGGGGTCCAGCTCCTCTCTTGTCGACAGATGGATACAAATATTATGCTATCTTTGTTGATGATCATAGCAGGTGCACATGGATCTATCCTCTGAGGTTAAAAAGTGACACACTGGCAACTTTTCAACACTTTCTCACCATGGTACAAACTCAGTTTAATACACTAATCAAGTCCCTACAGTCAGATAATGGCGAAGAATTTGTCAAGAAACACAAAGTTTGTCATCAGCTTGGCATTGCTTCCAGATACACCTGTCCATATACGTCAGCACAAAGTGGAAGGGCTAAGAGGAAACACAGACACATAGTTGAGACAGGGGTAACCCTACTAGTCCAAGCACATCTTCCCTTACATCATTGGTGGGATGCATTCTTATACTCAACTCTGCTGATTAATGGCCTTCCTACCCCTATCCTAAATGGACAGTCTCCAATGGAAGTGATGTTAAAAAAGAAGCTTAGGTTCGAGGAGCTTCGAATATTTGGGTGTGCATGTTCCCCTGCTTGAGACCGTATAATTTACATAAGTTGAGCTATCGCACAGAGAAGTGTATCTATCTCGGTCTGCCTGTAAATTATAAAGGCTACAAATGCCTTAACCCCAGTGACAGGCTATTCATCTCTCAGCATGTTGTGTTTGATGAAACAGACTTTCCTTGTCAGGTGTCTCCTTCAACTTGCAGACCAACCAAGTAAGCAGTTGTCGTCCACCCGGTTTCCTGGCTGCCCCTCAGTCAGGTCACACCACACAGTGACTCCATACCCTCTACGTCCACAACCTCACTCTTACCAACTGTCAAAACAACCTACACCCAATCACCAGCTAATACCTCTACAGACAGCCCAGCCTTCCCACCTTCTTCCTCTGATCGTCTACCCACCAATTGTGTACCCGACTATCATTTACCTTCATCGTCTAGTGACCAGCCCACTGATCGTCTACCCACAAGTTGCTTACCCAGCAATCGCTCACCCAACGATCATTTACCTACCGATAATTTACCCAGCAATCGTTTACCCACCACCCACTTACCCACCGATCATATACCTACCGATCGTGTACCCTTCGATTGTTTATCACCTGACTCACCATCGCCTACCGTCCANAATTTGATTGGGAAGTTCAGTGGCAAAAAGAAGGAGATTCATTAGCTCGTTATTTAGTCAGACTTGCTGAGATGACAGAATCCATAAAAATTATTCAACAAGCTTTGGAAGGAATTCCAGTGGGACCTTATGAAAATTTAGAAATACGATCGTTTGATAGAGGAAGGTCTCCGGAATGATAATTTATCAGACTCAATAATAATGTTAGGAAGGGCAAGGTCGAGGGTTCAAAGTTCGACGTACAAGTGAAAGGAAGGTCGAGGGTTCAAAATTCAACCTATATAGGTTGAATTTTCAACCCTCGAAAAACAACAATATTTTTACAAATAGTTTGAAAACAACAATATTTTCCTAAATAATTTCTAAAAGGACAATATCTTTTTGGGAAAATTAAAAGGATATTGTCCTTTTAGAAACTATTTAGGAAAATATTGTTGTTTTCAAACTATTTGTAACAATATATATATTTTTTTAAATAAGTCGAGGGTTGAAAATTCGACCTATATAGGTCGAATTTTGAACCTCGACCTTCCTTTCACTTGTACGTCGAACTTTATACCCTCGACCTTGCCTCTTCCTAACATTATTATTGAGTCTGTTTAATTATCATTCCGGAGACCTTCCTCTATCAAACGATCGTATTTCTAAATTTTCATAAGGTCCTCCTGGAATTCCTTCCAAAGCTGCTTGAATAATTTTTATGGATTCTGTCATCTCAGCAAGTCAAACTAAATAACGAGCTAATGAATCTCCTTCTTTTTGCCATTGAACTTTCCAATCAAATTCGAGAGCGAGAGATTGAGAGAGTGTGAGTGTGAGCGAGAGCGAGAGCGAAATAGCGAGATTTTGATAGAGAGCGAGAATACCGTACAAATGTCCCCTTTTTTTTCCTTTTTAATTATTACACATTCCACCTTCTTCTTTCTAATCCCTTTTTTTAAAAAAATTTCCATTTTATAAAAACAATTTCTAAAAATATTTTATTATTTTATTTAAACTCTAAAAAAATAAATTAAAAAAATAATAACTCATAAAAATAAAAAAATGTAAATTAAATATCTCATTTATATAAAAATAATTACAAAAATCAATGTATCCCACAAGGCGGACGTCGTCGATTTCGAGCTGGTTATCGTCGTCGACTTCGAACTTGAGGTTGCTCGGATTCTTATTGATGTTGCTCTGGTACCTCTGCAGGCGCTTCATAATATAAATATTCATTATACTCTCCACAACCCTGACCATGTCCATGCACGTATGAAGATGAAGGACCAGCCTCTGAGTCATAATGTCCTGAACCAAATGCTGGCATCATCATCATCGGACTAACATAATTAGTTTTGACCCTGCGTCTGCATCAGAGGGGGCAACTGCTTCCCCAACATTGATGTGCAACCTCAAAAAAACTCATCCTCTTCCCGAAAACAAAGTTTCTCTACGTCTAAGGAGCCTGTGGAAGGAACAATAGGTATATCCGTAACATAATAATGAATTCAATCCATATAGCTATGGTTGTCACTACATATGGCAAGAAGGTTTCGGATCATTCGCAACCCTCCGGAGTCTAGTGTTGTCGATCTATGTGAATTATAAAATAAATTAGACAATATTTAAAAATATAGACAAATATTTAAAAAATAAAATTTAAAATTAAAAAAATTAGATAATATTCAATGCATTTAACCAGATGAAACCCACAGGCTGCCTCCCGGAACGAAGTTTGACGGTAGCCGCCTTGTGATACTATTATACCAATGGAAATATATTCTTAGAAGTGGACATCTGTGTCAAACTGCTCAAGAAGAAAACTTCCCACTACAATAAACCTTGCACGATAATGCCATCACACTACCAAAATGTTGCAAACTTTTTTGGACCAAATCTTCAGTCCTTAGTGTCAATATCTGCACTTAAGGTTCAATATTACAAAGGTGATGGGATATTCTACTGGAAACCAGAATTTGGTCCTCATCACCTGTCAGGAAGAATGCAACTCACCTAATGTGAAAACAAATTGAGAGGACTTCATCGTCCACCATGATTTTTTGACCATTATCGTACAAAAATTAGGCAAAGTAAGGCACAAAATTTTGTACGCTCCCCAAATAACCTGAAACAAATACTTAAAATTAGAGAATATTAAAAGACAAATACAAAAATGGTGATAAAATATAATCCAATTAGGTTGACAAAACTTTTTAACCAAAGTCATCGGTACAATCACTCTGGTGCCCTGGCTTACGTCAGCAGGTAACCCCAACAACACTTCATGTCCTTTGTTAGATGATAGTGCACTTCCAACAGACATATAGAAATGTTATATCTCGGGCCTCCATCTCTCCGCCAGGCTTGAATCAGATGCCATTCCAACTGAATAAATCCTGTCTTTCCGACGTCTTTATAAGATATTTCTCTAGTAGTACGATCTCGCCATACAACATATGAATCGAATGAATGAAACTGGTCGTATTAAAACACTCGGGATCAATAGTCATGGGTTTATCTGACGCTCACAAATGCATCCTTATTTCTGCTCTTCTTTTTCTCGAAATAGTTCACGGCATTTGGAAGACTCCCAATTTATGCACTCTGATAGAATTTTTCATCATCCACCATATCTGAATTCTCCACATGTGCTTGAGTCCTTGCTCTAAACTAATGGTGTAAAAAAATTAGACAAATCGAATTTATCCCCTTTGATATCTTTCAATTGCTTTGTTGAAACTTTTGAACTTGAAACATCAACACCCGGCACGATAAACATAATTTCTTCAAATGAATTTAATTTAATACTTTTTTTATTGAAATTTGTTTGACGATATCGTAAGCAGAAACGATGGTGACATTGGTCCCGTCAAACCATTCTGCTTGGGTTTGTTTCACTGTTGCAAATTATTACCAGCATGTCGATCTGAAAATTAAACACACCTCTTCGTGGTGTTACAATTTCTCTCAGGTGTTTCATACTTCAGTAATCTCGAACAAGCCATCATAACGAGCGGTACTGTTCATGTAAACAAGTGGCCAAGCATTCGGGGCATTCCATGTCGCATTTTATGGCCGTTTGCCTCACATTTTTAACATGAACAACGAAAGAATTTAATTGAAGATCGTACTAAATTGTCACAGTATGCTGAATCTGTTACTCTCCTCAATTTCAACCTGTATCCGCATATGAAGATTACTGGGATCAACCCCCTAATATGCCTGTCTTACATCCTGATCCATCTGGTCTGAAAGGCCTGGTAGTATCCGAAAAGTTCAACATATCAACAATACGAAGAATAGATTGGACAGAACCAGTCACTTCGACCAGACGATGGGTGGATTTTTGTAAACACAGTTAGGACATAATCCGACAGGAAGTTCCTTCGTTACTAAGAGCAGGTTTCCAGATTAGTTAGGGATTGAATAATAAATAAATTTTTTTATTATATATTCATTTATTGTATATCAAATTTTTTTAACTAATTTATTTATATTCAATTACTTTTTATTAATAACTAACTGTAATATTCAATTTTTTTTTTTTTGTAAATCAAATAAAGTCTACATTATAACAAATCTAATATATTCAATTTATTGTCTTAATGATTCAATTATAGTATATAATCTAATATATTCAATTTGTTGTCTAATGATTATTCCATTACAGTTTAATAATCTATATAATTCAATTTGTTGTTCTAATGATTATTCAATTATAGTTTTTTAATAATCTAATATATTCAATTTATTGTCTAATGATTATTCAATTATAGTATAATAGAATATATTCAAATTATAGTCTAATGATTATCAAATATAATAATGATTATTAGCTCTTTTTCTCCTTTTTTATATATATTTTTTCTAGGAAAGTTCAAATAAAGTGAAAGACTCTCACTCACTCCTAAGATCTCGCTCTCTCCTAAGATCTTGCTCTCTCACTCTCGCCTCTCTCCTAAGATCTCGCTCTCGCTCTCGCTAAGATCTCGCTTCTATACTCTCCTAAGATCTCGCTCTCGCTCTTCTCAATATCTCGCTCTCTCTGTTATTGTTGTTAATTTTTTCATTAATGATTACTAGATTTCATTTCTTCTAAGAACAATCACAAACACTTTTTTTGATTATGGATTATACTACCAAGAAACTCAATGTGTAATCTTAGTATTCAATGTGTATTCCTGAATAATCTCATTTTTCAATTATTCAACCATTTCATTTAACCAAGTTCAATGTTAGTCAGATTTGTCATCTCGCTTTCTCCAACATTCTCGCTTTGAATCTTGCTCTCTCCAATATTCTCGCTTTGAATCTCGCTCTCTCCACATTCTCGTTCAACATCTCGCTCTCTTCTACTATCTCGCTTTGAATCTCGCTCTCTCCTTAATCTGCTTCAGCCCATTTATCTCCTTAATCGCTTTGAAGTTTCGACATGTGTTGTAACCTTCGACAACTTAATATACAAAATTTTGTTTCGTAGAAAAATCTAATTCGGAATTGTCTTTCATTCCAAGGCATAACTTGTATCCATGTGCTTCATATTCGCCTGGAGTTCGCTCCCAGAATATAGATATCCCCACCCCTCACGTAATCCCACAAGCTTGGTCTAATTCGAAAAAGATAACAAAATGCATAGGTTGTTAGAAAGCAGCTCGAGTACACAGATACAATAGTATACCATCTCATTACTTAATTTCCTCTATGAGGAAAAAGAAAAGTAATAAACCTGCAATCTCGAGGATGAATGTGTTGTCCAAACTTCATTTTTCGACAACCTAAGCGAGATTCGCGAGATTTCCCTTGTCGAGGGATTTTAAGTTTCGCCTATGTATTGTTTCAAGTTTTTCTTTGTTCGTCGAGTTCTCAACGTTCGACCTCCACATTAATCGAGTTCTCAACGTTCCGACCTTTAGCCTCGAACTCCAAAACAACAATATTCTCTCATAAGTTTCAAAAACACAATAATTTCTCTAAAAGTTTGGAAACAACAAATTAATATAAAGGTCCTTCTCAAATGCTTTTGTTCGTTGTTTATTTAATATTTGATAAGTTTAATATTTGAGTTTCTTGTTATGTATCCAATTGTTCCATTCATTTCTTTTATTGTTATCTTTGCTTGTGAGCCAATTATTACTTTGTCAATATCGTTATTTTGCTTCATGTTTGATCCTTTTGTATAGGATATTGGTATCTTAGCGATACAATTATCAATATTGGTAATCAATATCAATTACGATACTATAACATGATAAGAAATAATAGAAAGTGAATAGATATTATTTGTAGTTATTAGATTAGTAATCGTATTCTAATTGATATCCATAATTTTTAACCAAAACAGATATATAATCATTTATATACAGACACTAATATCGATTTTTTAATGTAACAAAAAATCGTATGAACAGTAATTGAATAGGATGGGTTTGTTAAGTATATTAAAGGATGCCAACATATAAAGTCTTGCCTATCTACCAAAAGAATAGAACTTACCAAAGGAAATAGGTTGGTTACCACCAAATCTCTAACCATTGTATTTGTTGAGTTATTTTTGCACTCTCAAATTAGGATTCTACATTGTATAAATACATCACCTAATGTACATTTTAAAATAGAAGAAATCATAAAAAGAAACTTGCTTGCCACTACGTTTTACTGCCTATCTCTTTGAAGCTGTCTCCTACTCCCTGCAGACATTATCGTCTACCTCCACAAACCTATCGTTTATCTTTGACGCTATCGTTTTACCTGTCTAAAGTGTTGTCGTTGCAGCGTGAGTCAGTCATATCCTTCAACCTCTCATGTCTAACTTGGTATCAAGAGCAAATAATGACCAACATTAATCAAGGAAACCTGGGAGCCACCCTCGGCACAACCAACTTCAGCGGCCCACCCTTAAACCAACTCCTTAATCAGATAACCTCCATTAAACTTGATCGCAACAATTTCCTCCTATGAAAAAACCTAGCGCTTCCAATCCTTTAAAGATTATCGACTCGAAGGACACCTTGGCCGAACAAAAAGTTTGTCCCCCAATGTTTTCTGTAACCTACAGTCGGTGAAAGCATACCGTCTGAATCGACTGGAGTAGGAGCTCTCTGCACAGCACAGAAGGAAGTTCTAGCAGTGGTGCTTCTAGCTCGTCGACAGCACCTTTGAGGTAAATCCTCAATAAGAAACAGTGAATGGCTGTAGATCAACTTCTCCTCGGCTGGCTGTATAACTTCATGACATCAGAGGTTGCCATTCAAGTGAGGGATTTGAAGTGCAAAGGATCTATGGACCAGCAATTCAACAACTCTTTGGTGTTCAGTCCAGGGCTGAAGAAGATTATCTGAGACATGTGTTTTCAAATAACCAGAAAAAAGGTAATTTGAAAAATGGAGGAATACCTTCGAACTATGAAAATGAATGCTGACAATCTCGAGTAAGCTGGTAGTCCTGTGCCACCAAGAGCTCTTATTTCACAGGTACTACTAGGAACTTGATGAAGAATACAATGTCATCGTGGCCACGATCCAAGGGAGAGCGAACATGTCGTGGCTTGATATGCAGTCAGAAACTTCTCTGTATGAAAGAAGATTGGAACATCATTCAAAACCAAAAGACGAACAGTAGGCTTCAACCAAGTCAATAATGCATCAGTGAATATGACAAACACTAGACATGTCCAACCAAAAACAACAAGTCTAAATAGCAGCAATCAGTCTAATGGGGGAGAACAACGAGGTGGTGGTGGCCATGGTAGAGGTCGAGGCAGGGGAAGAAACAACAACAAACCTGTGTGTTAAGTCTATGGAAGTGGGACAATATAGCGTTCTACTGCTTCAACAGGTTATAACAGAGATTTGTTCCCAATTCTCTCAAAATAACGGAAACCCTTCCCCAACAATCAGACCAAAAACACATAACCTCACCAATAGCCCTAACCACTGTTTATGGAAGTAACCCCTTTTCTGACAAGACAAGAAAACATGACTGATGCAAAAATTGGTATAATGACAGTGGTACCTCCAATATGTTACCTCAGACTTCAATAATCTTGACAATCCGACTGAATACTCAGGTACTGAAGTAGTCACTGTAGCTAATGGTAAATACTCTAGAAATTTCTCATGTTGGAAACTGCATGTCTGTCTAGTGATGCCTTATAATTTGAAAACTGAACGATATGTTATGTATGCCTTCCATAGCAAAAAATTTGATCAGTATATCTAAGCTAACAAAAGATAATAATGGTGTTTATGAATTTTCACACGGATTACTGTCTTGTTAAGGACAAGGGTATGGGATAAACGGTAATGAAGGAATGCTTAAAGATGGACTGTATCGATTAGAGGGTGTAAAAATCAACTGAAGTTAGTAGGAAATAGAGTACCATTCGCAGCTAGTGCAACAAGAATAAAGATCTGCCTGCTCTTAGCATATCTTCGAAGCATAGGGTGTCTAAGATTACATGGCATAGAAGGCTTGGCCATCCTTCATAAAAAACACTAGAGTTTATTATCAAAAATTGTAATCTCCCTATGTTAATCTAATGAAGAGCTTAACTTTTGTGATTCTTGTAGCTATGGAAAATCACAATTCTTTAGCCTTCCCTAACTCTAACTCAAGAGCATCTACAACCTTTGAAACTTATACACACTGATTTGTGGGGTCCAGCTCCTCTCTGTCGACAGATGGATACAAATATTATGCTATCTTTGTTTGATGATCATAAGCAGTTGCACATGGATCTATCCTCTGAGGTTAAAAAGTGACACACTGGCAACTTTTCAACACTTTCTCACCATGGTACAAACTCAGTTTAATACACTAATCAAGTCCCTACAGTCAGATAATGGCGAAGAATTTGTCAAGAAACACAAAAGTTTGTCATCAGCTTGGCATTGCTTCCAGATACACCTGTCCATATACGTCAGCACAAAGTGGAAAGGGCTAAGAGGAAACACCAGACACATAGTTTGAGACAGGGGTAACCCTACTAGTCCAAGCACATCTTCCCTTACATCATTGTGTGGATGCATTCCTTATACTCAACTCTGCTGATTTAATGGCCTCCTACCCCTATCCTAAATGGACAGTCTCCAATGGAAGTGATGTTAAAAAAGAAGCTTAGGTTTCGAGGAGCTTCGAATATTTGGTGTGCATGTTCCCTCTGCTTGAGACCGTATAATTTACATAAGTTGAGCTATCGCACAAGAGAAGTGTAATCTATCCGGTCTGCCTGTAAATTATAAAAGGCTACAAATGCCTTAACCCCAGTGACAGGCTTATTCATCTCTCAGCATGTTGTGTTTGATGAAACAGACTTTCCTTGTCAGTGGTCTCCTTCAACTTGCAGACCAACCAAGTAAGCAGTTGTCGTCCACCGGTTTTCCTGGCTGCCCCTCAGTCAGGTCACACCACACAGTGACTCCATACCTCTACGTCCACAACCTCACTCTTACCAACTTGTAAAAACAACCTACACCCAATCACCAGCTAAATACCTCTTACAGACAGCCCAGCCTTCCCACCTTCTTCCTCTGATCGTCTACCCACAATTGTGTACCCGACTATCATTTACCTTCATCGTCTAGTGACCAGCCCACTGATCGTCCTACCCACAAGTTGCTTACCCAGCAATCGCTCACCCAACGATCATTTACCTACCGATAATTTACCCACAATCGTTTACCCACCACCACTTACCACCGATCATATACCTACCGAATCGGTGTACCCTTCGATTGTTTATCACCTGACTCACCATCGCCTACCGTCCAACCCACCGATAGTTCACCTTTATCGTCCCCTGCCCAGTCTTCACCCGATACTGTCCCACACCCTGTGCCCGTGCCTACTCATCCCATGATTATCTAAGGAAAGCAGGCATTATCAAACCCAGAATACTGTCCTTCCAAACCCAAAAAGACTGGGATGATACGCTACAAGGCACATTCTTTGAGACATTTAGTCTAGTGGTCAAGGCATCCACCATCCGGATCGTCATTAGCCTTGCGATATCCAAAGGGTGGCAACTGAGACAGTTAGATTTCAATAACGCCTTCCTTAATGGCGTCTTCGATGAAGAAGTTTACATGCACCAACTACAGGGATTTGTTGATCCTCAACTACCAAATCATGTCTGTCACTTACACAAGGCCATATATGGCCTCAAACAAGCGCCAAGGGCTTGGAACAACACACTGAAAACAACACTATGTAGCTGGGGCTTTCAGAATGCTAAGTCTGATACATTTCTCTTCATATATCGGAGCACTTCTGCCTTGATACTCTTACTAGTATATGTTGATGATGTAATTATCACAGGCACCGATCAGCAGGCAATCAACAAGCTTGTAACAGCCTTGGACTCCAAATTTGCTCTAAAAGATATTGGCCACCTCCATTACTTCCTTGGAGTCCAACTGCACAATGTCCCCAATGGAGTTCTACTGAATCAAGAAAAGTATGTCGAGGACCTACTTCACCGCCTTGACCTTAGAGATCTAAAACCGGCACCCTCTCCAAGTGTTCTAAACAAGCAACTCTCTATCTTCGATGGCACTCCTCTTGACAATCCCTATATCTATCGGAGCACGATTGGCGCCCTACAGTACTTAACCACCACGAAACCTGACATTACATATGCAGTTAATCCTCTAAGCCAGTACTTAAAGCAACCTACGGACATTCACTGGTAAGTAGTGAAGAGAGTTCTAAGATATGTCAATAGCACTCGACACTTTGGCCTCTATATTTAACATGGGTCCGACCTCTCTGTTTCGGCTTTCTCCGATGCTGATTGGGCAGCCAACATAGACGATCGAAAATCAGTTGTTGCTTATTGCATCTTCCTTGGAGGTAATCTTGTCTCCTAGTCCTCCAAGAAACAATCCGTTGTCGCCTGGTCTAGCATAGAGTCTGAATATAGAGCGCTCGCTCATGCCTCTGCAGAAATCATCTGGGTGCAACAACTACTATCTGGATTGGTGTCAAACATAAGTTGGCTCTAATCCTGTGGTGTGATAACCTCAGCGTCGGTGCTCTAGCCGTCAATCCAGTGTTTCATGCGCGGACCAAGCACATTGAGATGGACATTCACTTCGTTCGTGATCAAGTCCTCCGTGGTCAACTTGATGTTCGTTATGTCCCATCCTCCGACCAAATCGCTGACTGCCTCACCAAGCCCTTAACACACTCACAGTTCTTCCACCTTCGATCCAAACTCAGTGTAGTAGAACTACCCTCTCGTTTGAGGGAGTATGTTAAGGATATTAAGGATGCCAACACATAAAGTCTTGCCTATCTACCAAAAAAATAGGCTTACCAAAGGAATAGGTTGGTTACCACCAAATCTCTAACCATTTGTATTTGTTGAGTTATTTTTGCACTCCCAAATTAGGGATTCCATATTGTATAAATACATCACCTATGTACATTTCAAATAGAAGAAATCATAAAGGAAAATTTGGTTTGCCATTGTCGTTTACCGCCTATCTCTTGAAGCTGTCGTCTACCTCCCGCAGACGTTATCGTCTACCTCCACAAACGCTATCGTTTATCTTTGACGCTATCGTTTACCTTGTCTAAGTGCTATCATCCGCAGCGTGAGTCAAGCCATATCCTTCAACCTCTCATTTCTAACTTGTGTGACATGTGAAGGCAGAATCTAAAAGATCCGCAAAGGTTCACACAAAAAAAGAAAAAAAAAAAGAATGGTCCACGTAATAATCAATGGTGATTGAATTAATACTCTTTCATTTGGAATGAAATCATAGTTCGGGATTACAATTTTGTCGTGGAAGCTTGCATTCATTGTGATTACATAATAATCATAATTAATTGGCCCTTACTTTTTATGTTACCATTGATTAATTGCGATTGTGGCTACATAAACGTGGCTATAGTTCAATACAATATTTGAAGATGAGGCTCAAACCTCTGACCTTCTTAGTCGTGGGTGACACGTGTTTTAACCCGTTAAGGCTCTGTTTGAGGTTGTTGTAACTTCTAAAATAATTGTTGGCTATTGTGCTTTCTAGAAAAATTAGTTGTGACCGGAAGTAAAATAGTGTTTAGTAAATTTTAATTTTAAATTAGAAAAAACTAGTTTCAGTGTTTGGTAAATTAATAGTAAATTAATGTAATTTAGTTATATGAGCTAAAACAGCTTATTATTTCAATTGTTATCATATTGATAAAATGTATTATAATATTTTGTCTAAATTTTATATGATTTGAATTTTAATTAATTTTGTTTAATTTAGTTTATTCGATAAAAATTTAAGAAAAAGTTATTATAAAACATTGAATCAATGAAATTTCGATAATAGATGTGACCAAATATATTAATATATAATATATTATAATTTAAATGGTTAAGAAAGTTATAGGGGTGTTCATGGGTTGAGTTGGGTTGGGTTGAAAGGTTTTTTAGACCCAACCCAATTGCTCGGGTTATAAATTTCTTCAACCCAAATAACCCTTATTAAAAAATGAACCCAACCCAATCATGAAATATTTGGGTTGGGTTAGTTCGGGTTAATCGGTTCATTTACTTAAAATTTTGTTCTAAAAAGAAGCAAAACATAGATATGTAAAAACCTAATTTAATTATTTCATATATTGAATTAAGATTAACCACTCAATTTCAATTTATATAGTGAAAAAAATGCAAAGAAACTATTAAGAGTTGTTGAAGAATAAATTATTTAAAAAATATTGAAATTAAATAAAACTAAAATCAAATATATGTATAAATAATTGTATTATAAGTAATAAAAAATATATTTTAAAGTTAATAATAAATTCAGGTTGTTTCAGGTTGGTATAGGTTATATTAGGTGAACCAACCTAACCTATAAAATTTTCATTTATTTGAACCCAATCTAACCCAAATGAGTTAATAACCCAACCCAAACTGCACGAATTGGATTGGATTGATCGGTTTTTTCGGGTTATTGGGTTTTTTGAACACCCTAGAAAGTAACGTTTTTTTAAAAAAAAAAAAAATCTAAAAGTTAGTATTTATAAGCTTTTATAATCCAATTAGTTATTAATCCGTAAACTAAATAACAAGTTGTTTTACTATACTTGACTGGACTAAACCAACAAATATACGAGTTGTGCGTTAAATTAAGTTTGCTCTCTTCTTACATGTTGAAAAAGTTGAAAGACTGAAAATCCGGAAATTTGACTCAACTCTATCCATGTAAACCCTTGATGAATTCCATCATATTTCCAAAAGTATTTTTTTTAGAGGCTCCATATTTTCAAAAGTTAATATCTAATATTTTATAAAATTGATATCTCTATTATTTTTTTATAACCTCAAAGAAACATCCAAATTTACAGGTTAATAACTTCTGTGCTTCTATTAAATAAAATTACAAACTTCATTAATTTTAATTAGATATTCTTACTATAACTATATATTAAAAAAACAGTTAATTGTGACGTGCTAAACCCTTTTTTTTCTTTTCTTAAATATATATATATATATGTATTATTCTATAGTTTTGTTAAATATTACTCATTTGATTATATCAACGTGGGTCGTGGCCTATTAGTGTAGAGAAAAAAGTATAGATTGGATGCTAGCAAGCCACGTGCAGAATAATGGTATACATAAACAAATTGGATTTCTTTGAACCAGTTTACATAGACTGTAAGCAATCGTCATTTAATATATTTTCATTGAGATCGTCTACATTCACACTTGTAATGAAATGGATATCAATGTGATTACCATAATACAATCGAGATATAATAAACAATTACCAAACTTTGAACGTTCCTTGGACCATCTTGGACATTAAAGCGTCTTGCTCTTGTGATTTATTGCTTGAACGGCCTTTATTCGTCCTTTCTTTAATATTTGGTAAGTTTAGTATTTGAGTTTCTAATTATTTGTTCAATTGTTCGTTTGACTCCCTTCATTATCGTTATCTTACTATGTGGGTCAACTACTATATTGGTATCGTTTCTTTGTTTAGATTTAATTTCATCGTATTCGTACGTTACATGTATTAATATCGATAATCAATGTCAGTATTGGTATCAATATCAGTATTGACATTACATGATTAAAAATAATAGGAAGTTTATCGATATCGCTCGTATAATTTGGATCAATATCAATATCATCGGTATTCGTAATTTTACTGATATAGATATGTTGCCATTTATATCAAAATTGATTTAAAAAACGATAACCATATGGATGATAATCGAATGAGATGGATGACATGTGAGAACAAAAATGAAAAATCCTGAAAGGTTCACCCAAAAAGAGGAATGAGTTCTACATAATTATCAATACGAATCATCTCATCTAGAATGAAATTACAAACTAGGATTAAGATTTTAATCGTGGGCCAAGCAATATTCATTGCGATTATAGAATGTTTTTATTATTATTATTATTATTATTATTTTTGCAAAGATATTGTAATTAAAGTGTGGGATGGGAGAATCAAACCTTTGAACTCGAGGTGATAGTACAAGTATTATGTCAGTTGAGCTATGCTCATGTTGACCAACTATAGAATGTTGGTAATCACAAACAGTTGGTAATTAATTGAGATCACTTTTTATATTACCACTGATTAATTACGACGGTGCCTACGTAAACGTGACTTTAATTCAATACAATATTTGAAGATGAACCTCAAATCTCTGACCTTTCGATTGAGGACAATAGACATATAGTAACCAGTTAAATTATATTCAAATTAGTATATAGTTATTCAATTTAATCAACGATTGTTCTCTCTCAATTTAAGTATAATTGATTTCAAATAACAACATAAAAGGAAAGAAGTTTTCAATATATAGAATTATCTCGAGATAATTTAATGTGTAGGTTCTCAACAGAATTCTAAGATAATAATATTACGATAAAATAAAGTCTACCTTTACACATGTTGAAAAAACTTCATGAAAACATAGGTATTGAGTAATAAAGTGTTAAAAAAAACCCAACGATCCCCCAACCAATATGACCATTGTCACACATTCAAGTTAACACCAATCCACCATCCTCATTTGATAAAAATTAACAAATAAATAACCTCCTACTTACCGAACTACACAACCAAAAAAATATAAAGATTTGTGTTGGATTAAGTTTGTTCTCTCTACTTAGATTTGATTGAATAAAAATTTTGGCTCTGACTCATACACTCTAGTGGATCTATTCTATCTTCAAAACCTAATATCTATTATTTTATAAAATAAATATTTCTATTATTTTTTATAAAGAAAAATCTTTAAAAAATAAAAAAATAAGATAAACTATTTACATAAGATAGCAAAATTTAATCTTCTTTTATAGAACTCGATAGAAGTTGATAGAAGTTTATCAGTGTCTATCAATGATAGAAATTGATAGAAGTCTATCATTGATACTATATGATAAACACCAATAGAAATTTATTATTATCTACCAATATTTTTTTGTTATTTTTATAAATAGTATGATATTTTTTTCTATTGGTGAAATTTTTACTTTTTATAACCTCAAAAGAAGCACAAAAAATTCACATATTAATAACTTTTATGCTTCTATTAAAAAAAATCACAAAATTCATAAAACTTTAATTACATTTTCATAGTATAATTATATAAAATAGCAATCTAATCTCGATGTTGTATTTTCTTTACAAAAAAAAAAAAAAAATCATTTAAAAAAAATTGTCATAAACAATTGTATAAAGATGGTGTAATCAGACAATATCTAAGTATTTGTCCTATTAAAAGAAAAATACTTGCGTGGTAATTTTTTCCCCCCTTTTTTAATATACATATATATAGTTTATATTTTGAGAAACCTTGTTTTAATATTTTTTGAGTTTTGTTAAATATAACTCATTTGATTATATTATATACATATATCAACGTGGGTCGTGGGGTCCGATGATTCGTGGCATTATTGTGTACAGGCAATAGTGTAGACAGGGTGCGTGCAAGTCACGTGCAAAATAACGGTATATGTAATATGTAACAAATAAATAAAAGAAAATAGAAAATAAATAAACTTGATAACCGTTCCAGTTGGTATTTGGTTTGCATGAAATTTACACAAAACACAAACACAAACACGCAGTTACAAACTCCATCACGACGCCTTCTCTTTCGCTCTAATTATCTTTCTCTCTCTCTAACACAATGCCTCGCCTGAGCAACGCCGTCGTAGGAATTTTGAACTGCTGCACTTTAATCCTCGGCCTAATCGGAATAGTCGGTTCTCTCTACTTCCGAATCCGCGGCGCCTCCGACTGCCAGAAGGTAATCCAAAACCCTCTCCTCATACTCGGAATCTTCCTCTTCGTCGTCTCTCTGTTAGGTCTTATAGGATCCTTCTGCCGAATCAATTTCATACTCTACCTCTACCTGGTTGTTCTGTTTCTGATGATCCTCGGAATCCTCGCTTTCACGATTTTCGCTATTTTGGTTACCAATAAAGGCGTCGGAAGGACGGTATCGGGGAAAGGATTTAAGGAGTATCGCCTTGGAGATTTCTCCAATTGGTTGCAGAAATATGTTGTGAATCAGAAGAATTGGGATGAAATTAGGAGTTGTTTGATTGATGCTAAGATTTGTGAGAGTCTCGGCAATAATAATGTTCCTCAAGTTCAGAATGAGTTTTACAAGAAGAATTTGTCGCCTATTCAGGTACGATTTTCACGTACTACGCCTAGGGTTTCGTCACTTGACGATTCTCTCATTTCGATTTCGATTTCGATTTGAAGAACAATTAAATAAACTAAGCTTGTTTATAAGTTAATTACAACAATTAACAACGCAAATCCTTATCTCGAAATTAAACCACATGGATTACTTGATTTTTTTTTTTTTTTCCTTTACGATTCAACCAAATTCGATCGATTTAGATATACTCTGTTGTTGAGAAAATTTGTTTTGATCTCTGATTTGGTGAAGTCCGGATGTTGTAAGCCGCCATCGGAGTGTGGATTTGAGTTCAAGAATGCGACGTTTTGGACGGTGCCGAAATCAAGGACAGCGGGGGCGAAGGGCGGCGATTGCAAGAAGTGGAGCAACGATCAGGGGAGGTTGTGCTACGGTTGCGATGCGTGTAAAGGAGGAGTATTGGCGAACATAAGGAAGGAGTGGAGACATTTCGCCATTTTCAATGGCTGTGTGCTTGGGATCGTGACCATTATCTATTGCATAGGCTGTTGCGCAAGGAGGAACAACAAGGCTCCTCCCAAGTACCCCAAGTACAGTGGCTATGCTTAGCTTAATTAACTTTCTTGTTAATTTTAATCTTCTTTTGGTTGAAAATGATTATGATTAAAGATTTCACTAATTATATACATATATATATTTTGACTTCAGTTATAGATGTCTAACTTGTTAGATGTATGAACAAAATTCTATATTGGTTAGGAAAGGAAATGATCATTGGTATATAAACGAGAACAACTATCTTCATTGATATATAACCTTTTGGGCTGATCAAAGTCCCGAGGATTTATGTTCAAAATGAATAATATCATACACTGTGTGGAGATAGTTAGAGGATCGTTGTTCCTATCATAATTTTCATATTAGTATGTCTGCATCTAGATCTTAAAGATTTGAAACTAATATCTCGTAGAGATAATAATATTTTATCGAGTTGAACTCACTTGAGTTGTCAACTACTTATTTGTTTTTATTTATGATAGTTTTCCAAGATTCAAGATGAATCAAACTAACTTAAAAAACCTAATAATTTTGATTCAATTCAAAAGTGACATCATTAAATGTGAATAAATGAATTTAAGTTAAATTATAATTCTATGACTTTGAGGAAGTTAAAATTTAATCCTTATGATTAATAATTAGAATTTAGTTTTATGGTTTGATAAAACTTCATAAATATTATCTATGATGTGATAAAATACTCATAAATTGTTTATATTATAGGAACAATTTATGAGAGTTTATTAAATAATACGGACTAAATACTAACTTCTAAAATTATAAGAAGTAAATTCTAACCTTATCTAACTATGACAAATTTTTAATTTAACCTTTAATTATTGGTTAACAAATAATAATAATGGCCATTAGTATGTTTCTATTTCCTACCTACTTTAAAATATCTAATTGATTAATTAGTGATTTGAATAACAAAATTTTGTCTCAAGTTAAACTTTTTTTTTTTTTCAGTTTCATTCTAGTTCAACTAACGGTAGCAAGTAAATATTAATCAATTTTATTAGTTATTATAGTTAGTTTAAGACCAAAATATGGTATGAGGTAATAATACGGCATGTTCAAAAGAGATTCAGGGGGTTTGCCGCATATTTTGTTTTGTTTTGGTATTGTTATTATTTCTACGAGGAATCGGCATCGAACCGTTAAAAAGTATAATAATTTATGTAATATATAAAATCATGCAGGGCGAGTTAATCACCGGTCAAAATTAATAAAAATAGCTGCAATATTATAGTGATGTTTGCAACAAAATTCTTTTTTAAAAAAAAAAAATAGATTAATTAGTCTGAATTTAAAAAAATATAGATTAAAAAACTTTACCTAAAAAAATATTTTTGAAATTTCAAAAGTTTCAAAATTCTTCTAAATTTTCATTAAAAAATTAAAAAAAAAAACACTTATTATTTGTTTTGGATAGAATTGTTTCAAAAATGTCCTTCAACCATCAAAAGTTTCAAAACTATCCTTAAACTTAAAAATATTTTAAAATTATTCTTACTATTACTATATGTACAAAAATCGTTAATATCTCGTTACAAATTAACTATGAAATTTTCAAAAAATAAAGTTTAAAAATGCTTCTACGGTTGGTATAGTGATCGATATGTTAGATGTTTTCTTGAGTTCAGAAAGAATCAATTTTCAAACAAATTCTATAGATATCCTTATTCATTTTCATATATAAATACTTTCATTTTTCTCCTAATTTTCTAATTCTTAACCAATTTTCTCAGCAAACAAAATAAAAACCAAAATTTTAAAGTTTCTTTTGGTAATCATTTCATTTTTTTTATTAGACACTACTTTTATTTCCAATTTTTTTCCTCCATTATCTGTTTTTTACTAATGGTTAAAAACTTAAGTCAAATTTGGAATTTTTAAAAAATAGCTTTTGAAAACTTGTTTTTGTTTTTGGAATTTGGCTAAGAATTTAACCATTGTACTGAATAAAGATAAAAAAATCATAATAAAAAATGTGAAGAAAATATACTTAATTTTCAAAAACTAAAAAAAAAAACGAAATAATTATCAAATGGGGCCTAAATTAAAACATAAAATCCAACAAACTATAAATGAAACTCTAAAATCAAAATCTCCACATAAAACATATCAAGACGATAAATAGCAAAATACAAAAAAAAAAAAAAAAAAAAAAAAAAAAGGGTTAATAACATCCACTTAATTACTAATGCACAACCTTGTTAAAACGTTTAAATCCTAAGATCCTTTGGCGTTCTATTGGTTTTTTTTGCTTGTTATAGTCTATACTTAATTGAAGTGGACTATTTTATTTCTTTATTAGTTTTTTTATATAAACAAATGTCAAGCAATTAACAAGAAGGAGATTAAGATAGTATGGAAGAAGAGATGGGAGAAAAAAAAGAGAGAATAGAGAGAAGTATGAGAATATGTATTGACGGATCTGTTTATATACTAATCTTAAAAGTATTTCTTAACTATTTTTTTTTTTTTTATAGTTTAAGAGTATTTTTAAAAAATTTCAAAGTTAAGGGGTATCTCTTATACAAAAGACTAACGATTGCAAACTAATAGTAAAGGTATTTTTTATTTTTTTTTAAAATTTAAGGATATTTTTATACTTATAAACGTTTAAGGATATTTTATAAACAAAGTCGGGGGATATTTTATATAATTTGACCAATTTCTTATTAACTTCTTAAATGCATATTTTTAGTATGTTTCACACTCAAATTTAAGAACATGTTAAATAAACTTCGACAAGCAATTCATATTTGGCTCTAAAAATTATTTTTGAAAATTAAATATTTTTTTAAAGAAAAATTAAATAAAATTCAAAGAATAAATACATAGGGTTTTAATTTTTTTTTTTTATTGATATTATATTAAAAAAAAAACCCAGATAGGTCTCAAAATATTTATAACCGATCTCAAAAAAAAAAAAAAAAATCATATGATTGATTAATAAAAACATAATAATGATACCAATGGCATTTTCAAATTATCAAAGGAAAGAGTGAATAAAATTGTCCTTGTGGGGAGTTGTCTAGAAATTCTTTTGTTCATTATTTGCCACTTAAAATTTTGAAGAAGCCAAAGCTCTTTATTTAGCATGTTATTCATGGAAGAATTGAAATCTTAAATAGGCTTTTGAGTAAGAGGTCGTCCTTGGTTGAGTCTTTTTGTTGTATTCTTTGTTGGAGGGCTAGAAAATTTGAATCGTTATTTTGGAATTATACTTAAATGCAATAACAACTTTGTTAGAGTATTAGATTTTCAATTAGCCAAACAAAGAGCTTTTTGTGATATGATCGAGGACTTCATACTCCATTTGTCACTTAGAAGTTGATGAGAGAATTTTGTTTTGTTATTTTTTTGTTTTTTGTTTTTTGTTTTTTTTTTTTTTTTGTTTTTTTTGAAACTTTGGAGTGTGCTTTGATGGTGGATATTTGGAGGAGAAAAAACGTAAAATCTTCCCCAGAGTTTCGAGGATAGTTCCTTTGTTTTCATTAGATCATATTTGTTAGATGATAGAATTCTTCCTCGACTCTAGAGTGCTCCATTTTGTGTGTTTATTATTTATTAATATTATTACTATTTTGTTGTCCGTGGTCTTTCATTTTTCATAATAAAATGTTGGTTTTTTATCAATAATTTTTTTTTTAGAAAAAAAAAACTTGGTTGAGCTTTAAAAACAGTGATAATTCTCAAAATATCTATTTTAAAGGTCCAAAATGGTAAATATATGTCAAATACCCGTATTGTCTATTTTTTTTTCTTTTTCCTCTTCTTTTTTGGTGCCAGAATTCTTCCTCTGCACATTGTCTTCTTCTTCTCCGGCTTCTTCTCCTTTGTACGTTTTCTTCTTCTTTTTAGGTACGACGAGTCTACGCAAGCAACTCTGAGGCAACCAACTCCCATGAGGAAGAGACGAGAGAGAGAAGTGATTTTATGAGTGAAGAAACGAAGAGAGAGCAAGACGAGCGAAAGCGAGAGTGAGAGATATTTGTGAGTGAAAAAATAAGAGAGACAAGCGAAAGTGAGACTGCTTTTCCGTGTGCGTGGGTATATTTTGGTAATTTCACCCAAATTTGATATCAGCAAATGGTCATTCAGAATGTTTTCAAAAACCATATCATTTCACTTTTTTTTTTTTTTTTGCCTAATTTTTTAATCATCATTGGTGTGGACCCCTTTAAAACATCCAAAGTCTTTTTTTTAAAAAAAAAAAAAAAAAGAAAGAAAAAGAAAAAAGAAAAATTGTAATGTTACTCCTTTTCATAAATGTTTCAAAACTATCATTACCATTTAAAATTTTGAAAAAAAAAATTGAGATCTGAAATTGTGTGACGATGACCTAAAATGAAAAAAATTCCAACCGAAAATCTTAAAAGGACTTTTACTTGGAAAATTGTTAGATATACCATGTTAAAGTTTTCATCTTACAAAACGAACACCCTTTTTTAAAATTCATTCAAACAATTTTCTCTATCCATTTTGAGACAATATCAACCATCGATATTTAGTTAAAAAAAACAATTTTTTTTTAACTTGTTGATTATTTTGGCCTACCAAGATTCTACTAATTTTTCAAATATTATCTAATCTACCCATATTTTATATTAAATCATATACATTTTCAAATTTTCTCAAATCTTACAGAATTTTTTGAATCTTTAGCCCAATTTATAATTTCCAAAATCAATTTACCAATTATCAAAATGAATTTTTTAAATGGATTTCAAATCATTGATATTGATTTTTAAATTTTGAGAAAGATTAATTTAAAAAAAATTAGATAAAATATGAAAAATATATAAAATATTAATATTAAACTCAAGTAGATTTACACTGAAATTGACAAATTCTCTAACAGATTAGTATCAAGATTTTATATATATGTCATACCTTTTTTTTCTTTACTTTTCTTTTTTTCTGTTTTTGCAAAACTTAATCTTTCCCAAAATTTAAAAATCAAAATGCCTACATTCATTTGAAAATTTAGAAATTTAAATCCTAAGAGTGCATCTTATATATGTCAAAAAGACAAATGGTATTGGAAATGCCCAAAATTTCAAAATTATGTAATATATGATAAAGATAACTAAATTTAGAGAAAATTTGAAAATATATAAGATTTGGTATATAATTTAATAGATTAAATAATGTTTTAAAAAAAAGTAAAATATCGATGTTAATTTGCCGAGATGTACCGAGAAAGACCCAAAAGACCAAAACAATCGATAAATTAGGAAATGTTAATTTTTTAACTAAATCTTGATGATCAATCTCAACTAACTAAGATAGACCCAGAAACTATTTGAAAGAATTTTAAAAAAATGTGCTTGAAAACTCTATTTCTAATAATTTTCCCTTTTTACTTGGGAGGGTAACCATTCATCTATTATAATGATAATGATTATGGTTTTTTGGGAAAAATTAAAATAAAATAAAATAAAGGAAAGGAAAGCATAAAGATAAAAGATGCATTTCTAAGTTTAAAAAAACAGCAAGGAAACAAATTTGATGCGAAAGACACCCACGATGGCTTATTTCTTGAGGTGTAAAGGACTAGAATGGTGATGATAAAAGTTTAAATCATAACGGAAATCAAAGAAGGGAGACTCACAGATAGCTCCTATCAATAATATCTGAAAATTCCCCCATTAAATCCATTTACCTTGTTACTACTTCACCTTAAGCCAAGGACAAAAACAGAGACATCTATTTAAGAAAAGTACAGGAAAGAAACAAGAAGATGTATACTACTAGAGATGTAAGAAGTTCGAGCGACCATGTCGGTTGCAAAAGAAATGAAGGAATAGTCGGAACGACCAACGAACCACATATCCAACCAGCCACAAGAGAACCAAGTCTGCAGAACATTAAGAGAGAGCAGATGAACCACTGGGTTTTAGTTTTTCCTTTTGAGATAAATAATGAGATAAGCAACTTGTGCAAGATTTACCCTATAATAGAAGCTCGAGCCAAACTTTTAGTCTTCTCATTTAGAAAATATATGCAAGCCGCCAAGGACACTGCAACCTGCATTGATTGATATACAAAGTTTAATCAGAGATAAATGTGGCCTAAAAATATCTCAACAGTACCCAAATTTGACTAAAAAGGCACGATGTGTTTTTAACTGGAAAAGCCCCTTCCATTCCATATAGAACAAGAGGGAAGAAAACAAGTGGAAAATTTTGAAAACCCGCTTGACTGGAGGAAGATCAAGAAGCTAAGATGAACGAGCTACTGCTAGATAAATGCAAAGGTTGGATTCAGTCGAAATGATTAATTGATTGGCAAGATAAGCACCCTTCCCTTTAGCACAACTTTTATCTTAAACACATATATTTTTCACGACTTCTGTGCACCTATCGATTCCTAGTCTCGAAGTGTTCACTTTAATACTAAATCTTGTAGGACATAGCAGAACTAACACAACAATCTATTTTTCCTGGATGATGATCAATATTCAAGATTTGAATATTCAACCACTAAAAAATCATGGTTTCTGTTCCTGTCACCAAAAAGAAATCTAAAGAAGATAATAGGCTACGGCATTACAGTGGCTGGCGATGATGGCCTTATAACTGTGAACTCCCTGCTTTCCCTATTTTTCCTCATCTTATTTATTCTTTATTGTTGTTATGATTAATTATTATCAATATTTGGAGGAAGAATTGTGGATGCGACAAGGTGGAAGTATCCATTTTGTGGCAAGTTTCCAAGTACTCTTCTTCCTTCACCACTCTTGACAATCTAACTTAACATTCAAAACATGAAGCTCTGGTTATATGGCCTTTTGATTACTACCCAACAGAACCAATAGCCTTTGGGACATCACTAAAGATATGTTTATACATATATATTGAAAATCTGAGATAACATTATAAAGGAAAGAATTGGTTTACTGGAGGAATATTGAACTAACCTGAAAAGCAGGTCCACCTTCGGCTGAGTTCATAATACTCCAGCCACCCATAAATGCAAAAAGAAACAATCTTCTGAAGATAACATCAGTCGGAGGAAGTTCTACAAAATTCAGCAAGTTCTTAATCCAAGGTGGGGATTCCTCTACTTGCTTCTTCAACCTGGTTTTCAAATTAATCTTTGTCTTTTTCCTACGCTGGAAGCTTGCCATCAATATTTTCTCAAAAGCAGCTTCTATAGCTTCCTCACTTCTTTCATGACCTGAATACTGCTGCAAAAGAAAATTCCGTGCGCTCCAAATTTCTTCCTCTGAAGCAGCAGTACTTACACCAAGGCGTTTATATGGATCCCAAACACGAGTTCGTGGGAACTTTGTGACATTACCTATGAATAATTTGACAGATTAGCAACATAGCAGCTAGGAAAAATTAAGGATATTTCTAAGACAAACAAATATGATGAGCTTTGAGTCAAGCATACTGCGAAGAAGCAACTAGGAGGTCGACTCTCAACGCAACTATATCAAATTTCATATTGCCCAAGTTGTAATCCACTAGCTATGTCAAATTAGCTTATTAATACAGAGAGTCAAAGAGGTTAGAGTTTCAGAAATAAAGCAGATGATGTTCCTTGGCACATTAGTTTCTCGTAAAGATAGTCCCTAGTTTTTCCAATCATACCATTATAAAAAATATCCAAAGAAAACTTGATTGGAGCAGAAAGAATCAATCAATTCATTGTTGATAGTTCCATACTACATAAATAACAATAGAATTAATCAATGGAAAATTGGAATCGTTTCGAGAATGAAAATTCAAGAAGATAGAGGGGTACCTTCATATGGTGTATCCAAAACACACCTGGGGCTTCTGAACAAAACGCGAAATGGTTTTCCATTCAACCTGTTAAGGCGACCAGGCCTGGAAAAGAACAGAAACACACCACATGAATAAGATAAAGCCAAAACTCGTTAAATTCAAAGGTTAGAGAAAACGAGAGAGAGGAATTACAGATTTTGACCGAGGAAAGGGGTGGTCAAATCAAGGTTAGTTAGTGAAACGGAAGCCATTCTTCTTCTTCTATAGAGATAAAGAACACGTACAGGAAATAGAAAGAACCCTAAATTAAGGGTTTGATGAACACCATGGGAGATTGAGGCGAGAAGCTAGAAAGGGATATCGTGCAATCTGGGCGACTGGAGAAAGGAAGGAGGAGAAACAAGAAGATGGGCTTTGTGCCTCTTTTTTTTTTGGGTAGATGCCCACCCACCACAAGTAATACGACGTCGTTTTTCTGTGGAGATTAATTATTCAGGTTTAGTAAATCTTGTAAGTTAAATTATCAATTTAGTAGATTTCCAAAAAATCCATAGGGTCGGATAGAGATTCCTCAAATACACGGATAATGAAGGACGGAGTGAAAATTTCTTTTTTTTTCGTTTGCAATTTAGGGTCGGGAGAGAGAATATATTCTCCGACCCGCTTCTGTCTCGTGTCCCCGCTTCACCCTGACTTTTATATATAGATTATAAATTTATAGTATATATATTAATATTAATATTGTAGATTTTGTTAGGATAACTATGGAGGTTTTAATTATTCAAATTGAGATTTTATTACTTTGATGTTATAATATTTAAAGATAAGATGTTCTAATTGTTGAATTTTATTTTATAAAAACTATGAGAATTTAGCAGTTTAATTATATTTTTTTAAATTGAATGTTTATTATTGTTTTTATTATCAAAATTAATAATATATTATTTAAATGAAATTTGTATTGGATATGTTTTCAGGAATTTGTTAAAAATATATATTTAATTGAAATAAATAAAATGTTAGAAAAACATGATGGCGGAAATTTTTTCCACGGAGAACCCGATCCTTGTGAAATCGGGGAAATTCGCGAGATAGGGAATGAAATAGGAGGCTGGGACGGGGAGGACTTCCCCATCCCCTCCCTGTAGACATCTCTAATTTAGTCTCTATAATTTATAATCAGAATTTAGGTTCTAAATACAATCGTAAAAAGCTATTATGGAAAAATCTTAACTACCTTCCTTAATTGGTAAAATGTATTATTTAATAATCTATCCAAATCACTTCTTAATTTTAACTAAGGTGTAAAAGTTGATAAATATTAGCTTTTAGATTTCGTTTACCTAAAAATTTACTAACTTCTTTATTTTTTAAATGAATATATTTTAGTAATATTATTTGAAATATAATGATCTGTTAGCTCTATTTCAAATTCTAATTTATTCATTTTTTATAACAATTATTTTAAAAAAAATATCAAATAATTTATATTAACTACAATTAGTTAAAATTAGAATGAAAAATAATTTTAAATAAATTATAAATTAATTATTCAGGTCAAAATAATTAAAACAATAAGCATAGTTTGGTTCATATAACTAAATTACACCAATTTAGTATTAATTTTCCAAATACTGTAACTAATTTTCTATTTAAAATTAAAATTTACTAAACACTATTTTGCTTTATTTCATAGCTGATTCTTCTAAAAGCACCACGTAATTATTTTAAAAGCTATAGCAATCTCAAACGGAATCTTAATATGATTGGATTAAACTCTTTAACTAGTAGTAGTTTTCAAATGACTGGATAACCTAGGCAACTCAAACTACCCAAACTAAATTATAATGGTTGTGTTAGATAAATTTTTTTTCTATTTTTGTTAGGCGTTGGGTTAGGTCTCGAGGGTGAATACATTTTTTTTGGGTTGACCCAACTCAACTCGAGTTACATATATATTAATAAAAATAATAAATATATTTCTTTTACGATTGATGAATTTCTGAATTTTGAATGTTTTTTTTTAAAAGTATGTCTTTATTTAAAGTTTGTAGTAGATACTGTGCATATTTGATATTTAACATTAGAGTTTTATGAGATATTAATTATTAGATATGTGTTATAGATAAATTTAAGTATTCTAAATTAATAAGAAAAAAAATAATAACCTAACAATCCAACCCAACACAAATAAGATTTTAAGGGTTGAGTTGGATGACTATTTATGAGAGACTTGTCAAACTATATAGACTATTTATGTGGTTTTATCAAACTATAATAAACTAAGGCCACATTTACCAACTCATAATGAAATTTGATGCGATCGTAATGAAATTTCATTGATAGATCAATCGTAATGGGCTGCAATCGCAAATTAATTGGATTGTTTTTTTATCATATTTACCTAAAATTATAAATTTTGTCAAATTTACTATTACCATTATGGTTACCTCTATCTCTGAGGGTCAAACCGTAACGGTAATGGTAAAAGTAAATATGTCAAACTTCATAATTTTTTCTTTGAAACAATAACAATAATGGTAAACATAACCATAAGTATAACTGTAAGTATGTAATTTTCGGACACAATCGGATTGATCACCCCCCACTTGTCAATCGATTTGCGTTTTTCGTTTACAGATTTGGACGTGGGCCCCATGTGTTAGTACGAATGCAAAATACAAACAAAAAAACAAAATGTAATCAAATTGGGCCCACTTTTAAATTACCATTAATTTATTACCATTAGATTAGGATAAACGTGGCCTAAGTTTTAACTTCTAAAATACTTGATTCACAACGTCGAGTATTTACACTTTCAATTTCGTTAATTTGTAGATGGTGATACTGCCACCTTTGGAGACGTGAACCACTCTTATTATGAAGACTAAATATTAGCTTTTTCCTAACTATAGAAACCAAAATTGTATTTTAACCTAGTTTTTTAATAAAAAATAAAATAATAATAGTTATGTAGTACTTTTTCTGGTCCATCCTCATGTTGAAATTTGTTTGTAGTTTAATATAATATATAATTATATATAATGTTGGATTGCCATGTGACTGTAAAATAAATTATAAAAATTTATTTTTGATTTTGATAATTTTGTTTTGAAATTAATCACATTAAATTGAATCAAATGGTTGCCTTGCTACCATAAATGGTTACTAATTCGTAATTATGGTTCTTGTTTTTAATTATTTTGAATTTGCTTTTACCTCATTCGATTTTTTTAAATAAATTTCGAAAACAGATATTGAATAGAGGGATCATTCATAAAATTTCGAAATAATATACATATTATTATTATTACAATTACCATTGCATTTCAATAGATGTCATACCTAATTCTAAAATCTTCAAAAGTTAATCATCTCAATTTCTTAAAAAAAAATTGAGCTTTGTATATGTTTAGGATTTTTTTCCCTTGAAATATTTTCAAACTTATCTACTTTATAATGGATCTAAAAGCTCAACATGACACCAAGAATTTGGATCTAATATAGACACCAATTATTATATTAACAACGAAGAAAATAACATCTTCAAATACTCAAAGGTGTTCTGCTCTGTCTTACAAGTCTTTTCGTAGTACAAGCTTTTCCATATAGCCTTCAGTTTGTCCGAGAAGAGGCTCGAAATAACATTTTCTTATCCTCATAAACGGCCAATTCAAGAGTGTTTCTCGTTGAGTTTTGGGAGGTTTTAGAGGTTTACAATTCAGAGCTTTGTTTTGTGTTCAAGTGTAAGCTGCTGCCTCAATATCCTTCTCATAACCTTATTTGTTGCAGTCCTTGGAAGGGAAGGGTAAGGAACCACCCGATGAACCTATGCAAATCACACAGAATGAAGTAAACTCGTCAACACTATGTAGTGTGTGATTGGCAGTGATCTTAAAATGATTAAAAAAACCACTTTTGTCAGGTTTAAAATCACTTTAAAACATACCTTTCACCACTCAAAATCAATTTCAATGTTTAATTTTACACGTTTTAAAAAATAAAAGTAGTTTTCGAGTGATTTTGAATGAGAGAAGTGATTTTCTTTTAATAGAACCATAAATGAGCTTAGTAAAAATTTACCCTGAATAATGGATTGAGGTTCTTCTGGAGAGCTGAATTGAAAGACTGCTTTAATTTATCCAAATCTCGGCCAGTTTCACCTGGATTCTTGATTACCACTGCAATCACCAATTGTTCGGGCCCACCACCCTGCGGTGGTACCCCGATAGCAGCTGTTTCAAGAATGTTATTGTCGACTGTATTGCAGATGCGTTCAATCTCGACCGAACTCACCTGCATGAGAAGGATAAAGCATGTATTTTGGATATTTAAACCTCACATTCAAAGATGAAATTGACCTCTGACGCAGACTTCAATTTCCTTGGTACTTCACAAATTTTTTGAAGACTCTACCTTTTATTTGGAAAATCAATCAGAACCTACACCCGACATTCTCTCTTTGACATATAATTTTAAATTTACATGAAATATTTAGTTCTGGAAACAGACGAGAACTAAACAGACAGAAACATTATCTCTATGGTTCCATCATTTAAGAGGCTATTTTCTTAACACAATCTCAAAGTTCCTCCTTCCCATGTCATGACCATAGCTGTTAGCATTGAGCCCCAGCAAAAAGATTATTTTACCCGGAGAAGCTGAAAGGAAAATACCTTTATGCCTCCAAGATTCATTGTATCATCTGCACGACCATGTGCACGATAATATCCTCGAGAAGAACGCTCAAACAAATCTCCATGCCTTCTCAATACCTATTAAGAAAGTAACGTGGTAATGGTAACTTTCAAGTTCAAGAAGCATTCTTAAGCAGAAAATCTGAAAAGTAGCCTACCATTCCATTCCAAAGGGGCATTCCCTTAAAATAGATATCATAATGGTCGGCATTCAAGAGACTGCTAGAAGCTCCAAACATGAAAGGTCCGAGCGCCAATTCACCAATTCCTGGCATATTTTGTGGCTAAAGAGGGAAGAAGACAAAGACAAATGTTGCATTTAAGAACTCAAGTAACAATTTTTAACATACAGATTACAGACACTTCAATTTGATGCATGGCAATTGAGAGAACCAGCAAAGAAACTCTTCATAACTAAGGGGTACCATATTTCAGCACCATAATTGTTTTAAGATGAAGCGGATGTGTTTCAATGAAGCTAAAGCTAAAGCAAGTAGATGTTGAAGAATGCATGATAAACAAAGGAGACATGAAAAATGCAATCATTCTTACGCAGGGACACCACCTTCCCAACTAGACTCAGTTTGGTAAATTAAAATTTTAAAAAAAAAAAAAAAAAAAAAAAAAAAAAAAAAAAAAAAATACATTAAGAAAAACCAAGCTCTTTCTTTTTTAGAAAAGATAAAATTTTGCCCCTAACTTGTCAGGTTGTATCAATTTTTTCCCTGAACTTTTAATTAAGTCATATTTGGACAAGTGTTGCAATCTTGACCTTAAACTTAAAGATGTATTGCAACTTTTATCCTTTAATAAGTTTTCGTTTGAGAATTTGTGAAAAGTATTTTCACGTACCTTAAATGAGTTATGTAACGTATATAAAATATAATATTGATAAAATTTTAAAGAAGAACAATAGTAAAGCTAAAACTTTTATTAAATTTTGTGAGTTTTGACAAAGCTATTCAAAGGTTAATTTGTATATTAATTGAACTTAAATTTGTGCATAACTTGATATTATCAATAAATTTAACCAAGTCTAAGGTCCAATTCAATGACATCAAAATTTTAGGGTAAAAGTTGATGCTTGACCAAGTTTAGGAGTAAAAAACCTTTTTGGTTTTTTTCCTTTTTTTTTTCTTGAACATATGCAGTTTCTCCCCACTAATGCCATTGACACTAATCAGCCTAGGCTGCAGATGAAGTGACGATCAATTCTTACAATAGGAGAACCATCATCGCCAAGAATAAAGAGACTGCACCCCATAGCTGGTGTGCTAAAAGCCGCCAAGGCCTGAGCCTGCAATAGTGACCCTGTAACAAATCCACCACCAATCTCTGTCCCACCACAATATTCGATGATAGGCTTATAGCAAGCTCTTCCCATTAGCCACAGGTATTCATCTACGCTAGATGCTTCTCCAGTGGAGGCAAAACAACTAGAAGTTGCAACAGAAAAAAAATGAAAAAATCGAACTATTAAAACTGACCTAAAATAATAACAATTTTAATCTTGAGGCTCATAAACAAGGATTCTAAATAACAAGATAAACAAATTGAAAGTTTAATTCGTAAGCTCACCGGATGGAAGACCAATCATAACCTGATGTGCAGTTTGTACTTTTCCATGAACGGACAATACTTGGAATCACCCCAAGCATTGTTGTTTTAGCATCCTACAGAGGACAGAGATCGTTAGACTGGATTATAGAAACGATATCACAAAGAAACTAAACTCCAATGGACTAGATTAAAGTATATGGATGGCCCAAATGACGCAATTAGAGAGAAATATGGCTCTGAAACATGGAGAAAAATTAGTTACATCTACATTTATCCAAATTTAAGGAACTCGTGAATAACAACCATTCTTCATCTCATTACCAACTGATGCTTTCAATAAGAAAAACATTACCACCTGATATATTTATTGATGAAATATAAGAAAAGAGAGACCAACATACAGTTTACGTGGAAACCCTAGAACAGGGAGAAAAACCACGATACAGACCTTTTTCTTATTATTTTTAATTGATACACTGAATACAAGAGAACAAGGTGAATAAATAGACAGTAGAGAGCCCTAGGGTAGAAGAAAATTACAATAATACCCCTAGGGAAAAAAACCCTACTTTCAACACTCCCCCTCAAGTTGGGGCATAAATATCAATAAGACCCAACTTGCTGATACAGTAGTCAAAATTTGGTTTAAGTAACCCCTTGGTGAGAACATCTGTCACTCGTTGACTTGAGGGAATATAGGGGATGCAAATGTTCCTATTATCCAGTCTTTCTTTAATGAAGTGTCTGTCAAGTTCTACATTTTTGGTTCTGTCATGCTGGACTGGATTGTTTGCGATGCTTATTGTTGCTTTATTATCACAAAACAATTTCATTGGAAGCTCACTATCTTGGTAAAGATCAGAAAACACCTTCTTCAACCAGATTTCTTCACATATCCCTAAGCTCATTGCCCTGTACTCAGCTTCAGCGCTACTCCTGGCCACCATTCCCTGTTTCTTACTTCGCCAGGTGACAAGGTTACCCCAGACAAAGGTGCAATAACCAGAGGTTGACTTTCTATCAACAACAAAGCCTACCCAATCAGAATCGGTATAAGCTTCAATAGTCCTTTTTTCAGACTTTCTGAACATCAGACCCTTACCATGAGTCCCCTTCAAGTACCGAAGAATACGCTCAACTGCAGTCATATGCTCATCATAGGGAGCTTGCATAAACTAGCTTACCACGCTTACTGCGTATGAAATATCTGGTCTTGTATGGGACAGGTAGATCAGTTTTCCAACCAACCTCTGATACCTTTCCTTGTTAACAGGAACTTTGTTGTCTATAATACCAAGTTTTGCATTATACTCCACGGGTGTGTCAGTGGATTTACATCCAGTCATGCTTGTTTCTTTGAGTAAGTCCAGTGTATATTTCTGTTGCGATACTGAAATACCTTCTCTTGATCGAGCTACTTCCATTCCAAGAAAGTATCTCAACTTGCCAAGGTCTTTAATCTCAAATTCTCTGGTCATTCTTGTTTTGAGCCTTGTAATTTCACCCTCATCATCACCAGACAGAACAATATCATCAACATACACTATGAGGACTGCAATCTTACCGGAGACGGACCTTTTTGTAAACAGTGTATGATCTGAGTGCCCTTGTTAATATCCCTGTGCTTTAACAAATGTGGTGAACCTATCAAACCAAGCCCTTGGAGACTGTTTCAGTCCATATAATGACTTTCTCAGTCTGCAAACCTGTACTTGAACTGACTCTCAAATCCAAGAGGGGGGCTCATATAGACTTCCTCTTTAAGTTCTCCATTCAGGAATGCATTTTTAAAATCTAACTGGTGAAGTGGCCAATCTTTGTTTACAACAATCGACAACAAAACCCGAAGAGTATTGAGTTTGGCCACGGGAGAGTGTTTCAGAGTAATCAACTCCGTAGGTCTGGGTGAAACCTTTAGCAACCAGTCTGGCCTTATATCGGTCAATTGTCCCATCTGATTTGTATTCTACGGTGAACACCCATTTGCATCCAACTGTCTTGTGCCCTTCATGTAAAGGCCCCTGTTCCCACGTTCCATTTTTCTCAAGAGCCCTCATTTCTTCCATAACAGCCGTTTTCCATTCAGAACTCTCCATTGCTTCATGAATACTACTTGGGACTATGATAGTGTCCAAGCTGGTAGTGAAAGCTTTAAATTCGAGAGACATATTGCTATATGTCATGTAGCTGTGCATAGAGTATTTCGCGCATGAACGAGTACCTTTCCTCAGTGCTATTGGAAGATCGAGAGAGGCATCATGATTTTCCAACTCTCTAGGTTTCTCAGCATGACCGGTCATCTATATATCAAGGATTTCAGTAGTATCTTCCACTTCCTTATAAAAAACTGGCATTTTTCCTTTACTGCTATCATTCTTAGCTGTCTCCTCATCTGTCACATTTTCAGTATTGTCACCTCCTTCATCCTTATCTTCCCTGCACTTATCAGTCTCCATACATATATCAACATCATTAGTTTCAGGGATACAAGTACCTGGACCAGATGTAGGGTTTGATTCATGGACCGGAGCCGACTGTTCAACAGGTGACATCCCTTCCTTTCTAAGATTCTTCCTATAGTAGGTTATCTATGGAATCTGGTTGGTAGGGAGGACAGGACAGGCTTTTTCAGAGCTAGGAGAAGGAATCAGGGCGGATTCCCCTAAAGGGATATCATAGGAGGACCAGTTAGGCTCTTCACTCAAGCTCTCCCTCCGAAGATGACTAACGGGGAAGAAGGGTTGATCTTCAATGAAAGTAATGTCCCTGGAGACAAAATACTTACGAGAGGACGGATGATAGCATTTATACCCACGTTGGTGGAGAGGGTACCCAGCAAAAACACATTTCTGAGCACGAGGGGTGAATTTTGTACGATTTGGGCCATGGGAGTGGACAAAGGCAACAGCCGAAGACACGGAGGGGTACATTAGAAATCAGGCGAGTAGTCGGATAGGATTCTTTGAATAGGTCCAAGGGATTATGAAAGTCAAGGACACGAGAGGACATGCAATTAATGAGGTGAGCCACAGCAAGAATGGCGTCTCCTCATAGATAGGACGGAAGAGTGGCAGACAACATTAAGGACCGGGTAACTTCCACCAGATGACGATTTTTACGCTCAGCTACTCCATTTTATTGGAGAGTATAAGCACACGAGCTCTGGTGGATAATCCCTTTAGACACAAGAAAGTCACGGAAAGAGGTGTTAAAGAACTCTCGTCCATTATCACTCCTCAAAATTCCAATCTTTGCATGGAACTGTGTTTCAACCATTGTATAAAATTGTTGAAAGATGGAAGACACCTCAGACTTATCGGCAAATAAGAACACCCAAGTGAGGCGTGTGTGATCGTCTATGAAGGTGACGAACCAACGCTTTCCAGTGGAGGTAGTAGTAGGTGAGGGTCCCCAGACGTCACTATGAATGAGGGAGAAAGGACTGGACGGCTTATAAGGTTGAGAATGATAAGTAATACGACTTTGTTTGGCACGAATACATACATCACAATTTAGAGACGCTATATTAATATTGCAGAATAAATGCGGAAACAAATATTTCATATATTGAAAGTTTGGATGTCCTAAACGATAATGCCATAACATAAAGTCATTTTCGGAAGTAGAAAAATTTAAAGACATAAAACAAGTTCTATGATCCTCCCTAGAAGAAGCAGCGTCAGAAAGGAAGTAGAGCCCCCTATTGTGCCGGGCAGTGCCAATCGTCATCTTCGACTTCTAATCCTGAAACACAACAAAATCTGGTGATAAAATGGTCTTACAATTCTGATCTCTTGTAATTTTACTGACCGATAAAAGATTATATGAAATTTCAGGCACATTAAGTGTATCACGTAGTACTAAACCATCAAAAGGAGAGGTATTTCCTTTCCCTGCAAACGGGGCAAAAGACCAGTCTGCAATTCTAATACGTTCATTTCCCGCACTCAGACAATATGAAACAAATAATTCTGAAGGGCAGGTGAGATGATCTGTGGCCCCTGAATCTACAATCCAGGGTTTCTTGCCATTAATGTTAATAAGGCCAAAAGATGGAAATGTACCTGATTGTGCAATGGCACTCACCCTGACAACACTCAAATTGGTCTTATTATCGGCTGAGGGCTGATGCAGTGTATTCTCATTAACCGAGTCACTTACAAGTGCACGCACAGGGGATTTGTCATGTGACTGTCGTCGCCTACTGTTGGGGGGCTGCCGTGTAGCTTCCAACATTGGTCCTTCGTATGCCATGGCTTCTTGCAATGCTCACAGACAAGTGTGGGCTTTTTATCACCGTCGGCACTAGAAGCCTTCGTAACAAAGGTTGATGCATCAATAGAAACAACCACAGGATTGTTCATAGCATGTTGACCAATCCTCTTCCAGTCGAACCTCTGAACAAACTTCTCTGAGAGGAGTAGGTCGTTGACCCAATATGCGACTCTGAACACTGTCAAATTTTGGGTTCAATCCAGCCAAAAACACATACACCCGATCTGCCTTTTCAAGTTTCAAGTACTGGGCCCTATATTGTGCGCAATTCCAGACAATTTCTCGGCAAAGGTCCATCTCTTGCCAATACACTGATAATTTATTAAAATAGGAAGTAGCATCCATGGTCCCTTGCTTGCACTCATGGACCTATTTGTATAACGTGTACAACCGAGATGCGTTCTGTCACTTTGAGTACAGATCTCTGGCTGCATACAGTGAGGGTCGGCCAATCTGTGCCTCCATACTATTGATGAGGACAGAACGTAATAGAGAATCCTCCCCTTTCCAGATTCTTTCTTGAGGATCGCCTGGGATAGGTTTCGAAATTTCTCCTGTCAGATACCCGAATTTGTGCCTTCCTTCGAGGGCCATTCTGATCGACTGGGACCAAGAAAAATAATTCTCCCTATTCAGTTTTTCTCCTACCCGAATTTCCCATTGAGCCAGTTAAATAAGTTGTATTGGGCAAAATAGAGAACGAATTTACCGGATTCTCTATGGTGAATGATTGAGGGTTTGGACCAAGGACCGTTTCCAAATCTGAAATCTGCATTTGAAGATAGGCCAATCTGCATCGAACATCGTCAGGGTACTGGGCCGAACCACCATGATTTGGTGCAGTTGGAAAAAGGCCTTCGACCGATGGCTGGATGTGAGAGGAACCAGCTGGGTATGCTGGAATCAGGGCGTCGGCCGAAAAGAACCCGATCGGAGGTTGCGGCGCTTGGAAAGATAGCGGCGGCGTCGGGTCGGCAGTTCGGATCTGCGCCTGGGAAAACTGCGGTTGGACAGAGGCAGAAGCAATCGGCTCCTCTCCTCGGTTCGACTCCCGAAGTGGTCGCGGCTGGGCAGAGAAAGGAACGGCCGGCGACTCGTGCGGTCCAATCAGCTCCTCTCCTCGGTTTGGCTCCCGAAGTGGTCACAATTGGGCAGAGAAAGGAATGGCCGGCGACTCGTGTGGCATGGTCGGTGCGAACGAGGGTTTTTGCGGCCTTATCGCACAATTCTGTCCTTCGACGAAACCCTCGGTCGACGTCGACGACGCTTCCTGTAGCGGCTCGACGGTGGCTATGGTGGCTGGAAGAAGTTGTGGTAGGGCAGATTGGAGGTATTCTTTTACAGCTTCTTGGATAACAGCTTTCATGTCCATGATTGGAGCTTCGTCTGTAGAAGATGTCTGTGGTTGGTTCTCGTCAATAATGGCTAGGGTTTCGTTGCCATGCTCTGATACCATGATGAAATATAAGAAAAGAAAGACCAACACACAGTTTACGTGGAAACTATAGAACAGGGAAAAAAACCACGATACAGACCTTTTTCTTATTATTTTTAATTGATACACTGAATACAAGAGAACAGGGTGAATAAATAGACAGTAGAGAACCCTAGGGTAGAAGACAATTACAATAATACCCCTAGGGAAAAACCCTACTTTCAACATTTATTAATTCAAGACTGCTATTAAAAGTTTAAAGTAGTTGCTTCACAAAAAAAACTTGTGTATTAAGTTCGGAGTATGGTAAGAGATTTACCTGTACAAATTTAACAAATCCAGAACTAAGTGGGGATCCATTGTATAATGCCATGGAAGCCTTGTTTAATAATGAAGCATAAACTAACCATGGCCCCATCATCCATCCAAGATTAGTGGGCCAAGCAACAACATCACCTTTATGAATGTCCATGTGGCACCATGCATCGGCTGCAGCTTTCAAAGGTGTTACAAGGGTCCATGGAATTGCTTTTGGCTCTCCTGACCAACAAATAAACACAATTAAGCCTAGAAGCATGAGAACAACTATGGTTCTTAATGGTGTATCCTAGCGTTATAAGATGATAATTTAGAATCTCATTTTATTATATCATCGATTTTGTCTAAAAAATGGCATTTCCTTTCTTCTCGCTAAGTTTATCAGAGTACAGCAACCACCAAATCTATCCCTTATCAGTTACACGCTGGGTGAAGGGAAGATTCTGTTGGTCGGTGTGCTGATTCCAAAACTTTCATAAGGTTGGAAAGTCATGCTAGGAACATAAATTTGTGAAATTTAAGCTCTCAAGAGCTAAGTAATCCTGTTCAAGTAGTAAGGTCATTCAGAAAAGGTTTGCTGGATATCGGCTCCATTATTTTCAAAGTTCACCCTACTTTGAAAGTCAAAATTCATTATTGAAGTCTGACAGTCTACAAAACACTAAAAGATATCTGACGTTTGTCAAGGTGACTTGAATGAACAAGTTAGATTGTTCATGTCTCATGATGAGGAAAAAAGGGCAGAAAATACTAAAATTTTGATTTTCACATTAAGAATGTGTATCGAACATAACTGACTAAAACTCCTCACTGTTAGAACAAAGAGTTTGAGCTACTGTGAAATATCATTATAGAATTAGAATCATTATAACGTAAGAGATCATCCAATGGACACTTGTAATTGAGATGAATTTCTTAACCGTGTAGATGAACAAAGACGCTTATGGATAGTCATAAATGGACTATGTTATGTTTCTCTCGTTAATAATTAGTGAGTGTCTAAATTTGTTTGTGTATAACTCAATTAATCTCAAGGAATGCTCCCCTTAGCCTACATTTCACATAAAAAAGGATGTAGGACATTTAATGTCTAGGATAGGCAGCCACTATTCCAGCCTGACGGCTAAGATTTAACAAGAACATCGTAGCAATTTTGGATATAGCAAAGAAATTAAAGAACGAGAATTAGGAGCCTAAACTCCGGATACTGAATCAACCTGTTGTTCCCGATGAAAAAAGAATATTTGTAAATGATTCTGCTGATTGCTCCACTGCAGCAAATTCCACTCCTCTGTAATAATCATATTAAAAAAGCTTAAATAATACAGCGTAAAGATTTTAACAATACCCAACATCAGAAAACATAAACCAAGTACAATTTGGATCGTTCCATAGATACATGGGTCTTAACTCCTATAGAATCTTTAAAGAACAGGTATTTCATAGAGAAAGGAAGGTTCTAATGCAGGTAATTTAATGAAAACTGATGAAAAATTGCAAAGAGGGATGGAGAAAAGATGTTATTTTCCCTTCAATTCTTCAAAGCTTGCATCACATCCTCATTTTCTGGGTTTGTTCAGCCGGGCCCAGAAATCATGTCTACTCTAATGTACAATTTAGATTTAATAAAACATAGAGAATGTATGGTTTCTGTCCTAAAAAGAATCTGGATGTAAAGAAATGTTTGATGATTTAGGAAAAAGAAGTTTCTAAGCTGGCTTAATTACAGTGGCTTAATATAACTTCAGCATGTTCTTACTCTATAAATACAAAAATACAACAGCTCAACCAAAAACTGTTTTGTTGGTTATGTGCATTTCCAGAACTTTTTTAAATATCTAATTTCGATGCTTTCCAGTAACTTAAACACGTTAAGATTTTAAAAAGAGACCTCCTAGAACTTAATGCTTGCACCAAGCGGTGTACACATCATGATAAAGGGGAGAATATGGGCACCCTAAATTTAAGAAATTCACCCAGTCAAATTGGAATGATAAGTTCAAAATGGGCAAAGAACCTGGACATGACGAGTACAAATAAGAAACCTATCATCAATTGAACTTAAATAAACAGAATAATGCATACTTCAAATCTTTGACTCTGTCCAAAAAGGCAAGCCAAGAAATATCACCATCTCGTAGTTTCATGCTAAAACCAGTGCTATTGGTCGGAATTACAATTGCCAGAGGTGCCTGAGCATCTACAACTCGACTGCAATGTTGAACCAGTTACATGCGTGTTTCAGTGTTAGGAGAAAGTAAAAAGACCAGGTTCTGAACTCCATGAAGAAGAAAATGTAACCTCACCTATACAAGGGTATACTTTTATCCCCACGAATAATAAGATCCTGAATGAAAGTAAGAAGGTTTTTGTGAGGATTCCCGTTATATTATAAGAAAGAAAAGATGTAACTACATAGAATATATAACCACCCCTTTGACCAGCTCACCAAGTAATTACCATATGCAACTAAAATTCGCAATACTCTTTAAAACTTTTAATCGAAAAATTTGAGTACAGAATATAAAATTGAGCACAGGATCATAATTAATAAATAACAGATAAGTACAGAATATAAAATTGAGCACAGGATCATAATTAATAAATAACAGATAAGTTAAAAATTATTCTTTGATTAACTGAAGTATAACTCAAATGACTGCTAGAAACAGAAAAAATAATCACGGAACTATATACACAGAGTTGATAACCTCAGATGAGGAGGAAAATAAATATTATACAACATGGTAAGTTTATCACAGTATTGAGTCATAACAGTTCACCGTTCACGAAATGAGGGCTTTATACATGACACATCTTAATGATTGATTGTTGGTCCAGGGAAGAGGTAACCAGCATCACCTTACGATCACATCTCAAGCACAAGTTAATACCTCTGTTCTATGCAGCATTGGACTAAGTAACTAACCATGACTTGCTAAACTTAACATGCACTCTAAATTCATTTCAATTACATAAGGAAAGGGCTGTGTGAAGTAGGGAAGCTCTGTCAGTTTTAAAAAGCAAAGACACAAGAATTTCATCTGAACTTTTACTTGGGGACGTACTGCGAGCTAGCTAGCATATGAGATTGGTATAACAGCGAGCTGCATGTGTACTGTTTAAATTAATTGAACAAAACTCATAAGAAGAAACCCACTGAACATTCCAACCAGCTTAAACCTTTCACATTCAACATAGGATACAATAATCCACGAGAATTAAATCATTTCAAGACCTGTTGCATCTTTTTTCAAAAGGAGAATCGTACTTACCTGTGTAAATATAGCTTTTGCTTTTGATATATCAAGTCTTGTGGATATTTCACGAGCAGCAAAACTATCAGCTATGGAGACAACCACATGACCAGCCAGAACTATAGCAAGATAGATGACCACAGCATTTACATTCATTGGCATGTCTATTGCTATTGCAGTTCCCTTCTCAAAACCTATTGATTTGAGAGCATGTGCAACTAACCTACAAATTTTAATCCCAACAGAACTATTTTATGTGAAAGGATATTCAGTGATGTGCCAATATTGCAATATATGAGCCAAACATCACTTAAAAATACTATTGCAACCACAAAAATAAACGTCAATATTCCCCCCGTGCTAGCATATGAGCATAAAAACCTCTTCCAATAAATTGAGAAATTAAACAGATAGACTTACCACTAAATCTATTCCACTAGTATCTCTCCAATCCCACTATTACCAAATGTACAAAATACAAATCATAAATGTTTCACTTATATGGTCAAGAAACGCATGTTTTCAAGCTTAGAAATTGAGGAAATAGTAAAAAAATCAATTTAGGGATGACCCAGCCGAAGTGAAAATGGGGAAGGTCATGCTAAGATGCAGTATGTGCTTAACTATATAAAATAAAATAAAGGCCGTTACCCCCCTGATACTCAATACTTTATTCTAAAAACTCTGATGAGAAATTACTAGCCTGTTATCATGAAAAATAAGAGCTGATGAGATAGATAGTAATATACCAAACCTCTGCACGCAATTCTCTAAGTGTCAATCTCTTCAGAGGCAGATCATCACATCCTTCATCACGCCATATGATTGCTACATCATCCAAACTTCTGTTCTCATTTAAAGATAAACAATCTTTAGCCGGATTAAACACTGCTCTAGGAAGCCATTGGCCACCCCGGCTTGAAAATTTTCTTTCTGGAGAATTATTTACTTGCAAGATACAGTTAGGAGGCTTAGAAAATGTTATATTCATCTCATCTAGTACAGTTCTCCAATAGACCTGACAGAGAAGACAGGAAAATGTTGCATCTTCTGAACTAAAATTTAAACCGAAGATTTTCAAGAAACAAAGTTGGATTGCACACTTGATATCAATACTGCCAATACCTCGGGGTTTGAGACTGAAAACTCCTGGAAAGAGGAGAAGCTTGATAAGGGGTCTCTATAACTTGACCCCAAAAACTCTTTCCCTCGCCTCTCTAATAGCTTGCCAATGTTTGTAGAAACTGCATTCCCCCTAAATTTTGAAGATGCATCAAATGAGATTTCACAATATGCTGTGCTAATAATCTGAGTAGAAATTTTTTGCTGGAATCTTAACATCCTACACGATATTATTGCAACTACAACGTTTATGAATTTAAAAAAGCAAGGTAGTATTTTATTACCCCCCATTGCAGAGTCCAGGTGCTGATACAATAGTATTTGATTGAATATGATGCAATATCATGGAAGTAGTAAAAGAGCATATACTCAATAATAGAGCCATGGAAAGAAGCCCCTCCGAAGCCTTCTCGATCTAGCATCTCTCTCGATGTGGAAAAAGTATAAGAAAAACATGGGGTTTTATCTCAAAATCAATTAGCAATAAGAAGAGTAACTCATATATCTTATAAAGATTATGAGGACTCTCTACTTTTTCCTATGTGAGATCCTCAACACGCCTCCTCAAGATGGTGCCTCTTTGGATTTACCATTCTTGGATTACCGAATACCCATTTGAGTTTCATGAGCTCTAATACTATATTAATAACTCACACATCTTATAAAAACTATGAGGTTCCTCCACTTTTTTCAATGTGAGATACTCAACAAAAGTACAATTTAGAGCCGTACGTACCTACAAACATCGTTTTCAAGTCCAGTACACCTCTTAATTCGATAATTCTCTATCCATATGCTAAAATAACCATTGGAAACTTGCATGCAAAAACTAATTGATAGTGCAATCAGCATATAGCTATCTCGAAAACCAATAACTTAATTGAGAAAAGCTAAGTATTCAGTGGAACTCACGGTTCGGGAATCCAAGCTGGTGGATCAGGACCAAAGTTTTTGTAACAACCGTAATACATCATTTGATGGAAGGAGAATGGAAGGTCGGGAGTGAGGACTCGCTTGGAGATATGGTGCCAAGTCTCAGGAGTGTCATTCCCATAGCTACGGATGATGTCGACCAAACGTCCATGGAGTTGCTCGGCAACTTCAGAACCAATTCCGAGAGCTTTGATATCAGCCACAGTAATGAAGTCCAGAGCTTTGTAATCCATCGGTGATTTACAGAGAGCTAACTGCTATTGAGAAACTATCATTCAAATTTCAAACACACCACCTTATCGTGAAGAAGAAGATTGAAGAATATCTGAAATCCCGTGCTTATGAAATACATCAAAATCTAACCAAAATGACAACGAAAATTACCTTAAACCAGAATTTCGAAGTAGTGTTTACGTTTCGATTTGCTTAATTTTTTGAACCAAATGGACAATCAGAAGATGGTTGGCCTATCAAGTAAGCAAATCGAATCGAAATAATCGATTTGAATTTTCTCATATTTCGACCCAGCTGAATCAATCTCATCTTATTTGTTTCATTAAAAAAAAAAAAAAAAAAAAAAGCAAAGTTTCTTGTTATTAAATTGTGCATGGAATTTCTTCTCATCCATCAATTTAAACTTCTGGATCAATGTATTGTAATGGGAAGCAATTTGCGGATCTCGTTGATAATTCAATTTATTCTTGAACTTATTCACTGTTATTTTTTTAAAAAAATAATGATATTTCTCTTCTTCTTTTTTAAGTTAAATGATTTTTTTTCCTTTATGTTAAAAATTATATAAGAAAATAAGTATTAGTGTTTTTTTTTTACTAATCTTTAACATTTTCTTTCTTCTATTATAATCTACCTTACAATGAGTAATAATTATAATTTTCGAGCCATACAAGTAACAATGACGTTTTATTTATTCTATAATAATATACGTTACATGTGAAATAGAGAATTTGAACTTCTAATCTCGTAGTTGATATTACATATTTCAAACCAATTGAACTATGTTTATATTCATAGGTAAGATAATGAATTAATTATGCAAGACCATTTACGGATATGTTGAATTTCTTTCTTATCAGTTACCCATTATGATTCTATATTATATCAATTATTTTTAAAAATTATAACAAAAATCGGTGTCAAATAACTAGTTAAAATAGGGATCGTTTTCAAATATTGAAAATGAGCAAGTTTATTTATAAATATAATAAAATATTACTGTCTATTAGTGAAGACATTTATCAATGACTGTGATATTTGCTATATCTAAAAATATTTTTAGTATTTTTGTTATTTAGATTAATTATCCTTAAAATGTAGATTCTTTTTTCTTTTAAAAAAAAAAATTGAACTGTTAATGCATTGAACTTTCTAAATATAATAAGTTGTCTTGTCGTTATTTATTTATTTATTTATGGTGGGAATAAGCTGTCGCTTTCAATAATGTGTAGTTATATAAATCTCTAAACAAAAAGCTTGCCTTCCATTTTAATGAAACTCTTATCTTCCAACATGGATAAAGTTTCTCCCCACAGTTGCAAATTCCAACCAACTCCTCACATAAAAAATAAAATAAATAAATAAAACAATCCTAATAATATAAGTTTACTTTGTCCCATCTGATATAAAAAGTTATCAAACTATTTACAAAAATAACAAAAAAAAAAAAGATAAACTTTCTATCAACATCTATAATTGATAGATTTCTATTAGATTTTTTTAGATTCTATAAAAAAAAATTAAAATTTTGTTATTTTGTGTAAATAGGTTTTTTTATTTTTTTTTATTTTTGAAAATCCTTCTTACCTTAATGTGATTTTACTGAATTTCTCATCAAAAAGGGAATCTTTCTCTTTCCTTTTTACCATTACCCTTATTTATTTTGGTAATTTCTATTTTGCCTTTGCCCTTACATAATACAGATTGCCCACGTAGTAACTTGAGTGGTCTAGTACATTCAAATATGGTTCGATAAAATATTATCACGTGATTGTTTATTTGTAAAAAAAAATGATTTTTTTTTATTTTTATTTTTTTGTGATAAAAAAATGGGGAGTATATGAGTTATAATGATGGTTCTATATTTTTTTAAAAGAAAATCAACCCCAAAAATTGGACTTTAATAGTCACATACTATTATTTCTCACCCTCTCTTGACTTTCGTATAATTGTTACGATTCAATGTATTTATAACTCCTTTAACTTCAATGTGACTCTTCACAATCATAAACAGAATAGATTTAATTTTTAGATCATCAACAATAATGGCGACTAGATTCTCGTAATGTAAAAGAATGTTTACCAAACTTTTTAGGTAAGTGATTATCCAAACTCATATCTTTGAGACTTGAGAGCGTAAAATTGTTTCATGCCCATGAATTCTCTTAATAATCAACTCTCAATTTAATTAGAATAAATCTCCATTTTAAAATCAATCTTTCCTACTTTTCGTTTTTTTTAAATAATCATTCATTTCATTTTTTAAAAAATACGTTACTTCTTTTTTCCTTTTTGATTAGTAGATTACATAATCTTGGCAAAATTCATTCACATTCTAAATATTGCAATTTTAGAATTAGTTTGAATTGGGGATTTTCGTAGATTTGATGCTCAAAAAATATTTGATAAAATGCAGATAAAATGTGCATCAAAAGTATAGTTACTTGGAACACTATGGTTTCTAGTTATGCTTGAAATTATGATGTTAGTGGATTTGCTTGCTATGATGTTATTTGCTTGTGCTTGTGTTACTTGGGAAAGCAATGTTTGCTATTTTTTTTCGTTCCTTTTCTTTGTAATAATCTTCGTGAATTCGATCAATTGAAACTAATCTAAATATTGGGATTTTTTTGGATTTCACTTTTTATTTTTCAGATTATTTTTTTTATTTTTTTTTAAAATTTTGATATTCATAAGTGGTCATGCTACAAAATCTCTACATTTCCTCTTTAAACCTTCCATTTCTTTTTATTTTTTCATAATAATAATTTTAAGGTTCTTATTTTATATCTTCATTGAAGATGTATGTTAGTCCTCACGTTTTTGTCATCCCAAAATTCTTGCATTAATGCCTCAAAAGGTATACTTGTTTTTTCTTTGTATTTATATATATAAAAAGATTTTCATTAATGTTTAACAAATTATTGAATAGAAACTAGCACCTTCAATTAACTAATTAACATATTATTTTCCATGTATTGAATTAGTGTGAAGAGAGACTAGAGATTTAAAAGGCAATTCATTGGTATTTGAGAAGATAAGTGAACAAAGAGATATACATATAAATTGAGAAAATTAGGGAGATGATTGGTATAAATAGATTCAATCTTTTTAATTTTAATTTCAATCTTAATTTTAAAAGCATACTAACTATTCATCTTCCACGTTTTTTAGAATTCCGTTCTTAGAACTATTATGTACAAAACAAATTCTTTTTTAATTTTCTTTAAACTTACAAAATAGAATATAACCTCATAGTTTTATAACTTCTAGGTGTTGCGTTAATGAGATTTATAACTTATATTTAAAAAAAATGTTATTGTCCTCTCAAGTCATATAATTTTTTTTAAAAAAAACCCTTTGAGCGAAGTTTTATAAAAAATTCTAAAGTAGCAAACAAACATTTTGTAATAAGATAAGAAGGAATATTCATCATTTTAAAAAATAAAATATTGTTTTTTTCCGGGCAACAAATATTTTACATGAAGTCAAAATTAGAATTTCGTGAATGAAAACAAACTGGTTTGATGTTTTACTTCAAAAAATATATATATAGGTTATGAGCATTAAAAAGTCACATATTAAAATCTAGTAGATTTTATAATGTTTAATTAAAACTACCAAATTCACGTATTGCACGTATTTCTTCACTAGTAATAATAAATTCAACCATCAAGAATTATCCAAGTGTTGCAATTTTCTCTCGCTCCTTTTTCAAGCATACCGAATCCATCCAACTCTTCAAAAATAATGAAACCATTAATAAAGCTAAATAACATTCCAATCATAACTTTAGAAAACCTTAATTTGACTAAAAAAAAGCAGCTTTACTGAATCACCCATAGGATATGTTCTAAAAAACCCCCCAAACTCCATAGATATTAACGTGAAAAAAGTTCAGTAAATATTAATGTGAAAAGCCAATCGAAACATAAATCAGAACCAGAGAAGAAACAAACGCATGCCGTAAAAAAAAAAAAATCAATAACTAAATAAAGTACTTCCCGTCTTTAGAATGTTGATAATCAGAATATTTAGATACCCGAAATTAGATGTTCTGAATTATGGATATCTGACATCCTTAGATAAACATGTTTAGTTTATAGGAATATTTTTGAAAATATATAGAAATACTTAGATAATTGTGTTTATTTGGTTGGATTCTATTCAAGAATATCTTCAATTTACATACTATTCCAAGAATGCTCTCACAACTATTCATTAATTTATAATTAATTTAATATAACACGAACTTATATAACATATTTTATTATTATTATTTGGATTTATTTTTAAATTAATATGGTTTTGTTGTAAAATTGAGGAGCATAGTGGATATGGAGAAAATAATATATATATATATATATATATATATTAAACTAATAAAATATAACTAAACCTATAAATAACTAAATTAAAAATAATTATAATTATAATTTTATGGAAATAGGAAATATATGAAAATTTCTTTTTATTCTCACGAATATGCCGATCAATTTTGAGATCTACCAAATGTCACTATTTATATGCAAAGTGGCAAGTAGGATGTGGACTTACATGGATATCAAACATAAATTATTACAAGGCACATGGACAATATGAAAAATGACACATGACTTTTAGAACATTAAGCATTGGGAATCTGTTTTTATGATATTTATAATACTCCCCCTTAGATGCCTATATATATATATATGTGTGTGTATAAATATAATATGTCTCGTTAAAATCTTACTAGGAAAATCCATTGGGAAAAAAACCCTAGTGAAAGAAAAAAAATTACATATTTCATATAATACATACTCCTAAAAGAATACAATATATTTACTCTCTCTCACGAAAACATCACTTAAGATCTCTTAGTTGCCGCATTCCAATATTATGCACCAATTTTTCAAAAGTTGCGGTTGATAATGCATTTGTAAATAAGTTTGCTAGATTAACCTTCGAACAAATTTGTTGTACAATGATGTCGTCATTTTCTTCAAGATCATGAGTGTAGAAAGCTTCGGTGAAATATGCTTTTGTTCTATCTCCTTAATACATCCTCCTTTGATCTGGGCTATGCAAGCTATGTTGTCTTCATATAATATTGTTGGAAGATTTTTATTAGAAGACAAGTCACACGTTTCACGAATGTGCTGGGGTCATTGACTTAGCCATACACATTCTCGACTAATCTCGTGAATTGCAAGAATTTCAGCATGATTTGAGGAAGTGACCGTTATGGTCTCTTTCACCGATCGCCATGATATAGCAATTCCTCCAAATGTGAACAATAACTTGTTTGAGATCTAACTTTGTGTGGATCAAATATATATCTAGAATCTGCATAATCAACTAGATCAAAATTTGATTTATTTAAACCCATATCGATTGTTTCTTAGAGATAATGAAGTATATGCTTAATTCCGTTCCAATGTCTTTTTGTAGGAGAAGAACTATATCTAGCTAATAAATTTACTAAAAATGTAATATCTGGTCTTGTATTATTAACAAAATACGTAAGTGTACCAATTGCACTAAGATATGGTACTTGAGGACCAATAAGTTCTTTATTATCTTCTCAAAGTCGAAATATATCTTTTTTTATATCTAATGAATGGTCTTCCATTGGAATATTTAATGAATGTATTTTGTCCATATAAAATCTTTTCAAAATTTTTGTTGTATAAGTTGACTGTGAATAAATACTCCATTAAATGCTCAATTTGCAAACCAAGGCAAAATTTTGTTGTTTCAAGATTTTTCATCTTAAATTCTTTCTTAAGATATTCTATTGCCTTTGAAAGCACTTCAAGAGTTTCAATTATATCCAAGTCATCAACATATACAGTTATAATAGCAAATCATAATTGTGATTTCTTTATAAAAACACTTGGACATATTGGATTGTTTTGATATTCTTCTTTCAATAAATATCCACTTAGGCGATTGTACCACATCCGTCCTAATTGTTTCAATCCATATAGTGATCTCTGTAACTTTATTGAATGCCATTTTGGATAATTTGATGTATATATTTTAGGTACCTTAAATCCTTATAGGATTCTCATATAAATATCATTATCAAGATATCGAAACAAATATGTTGTGACTACATCCATAAGATGTATATCCAGACTTTCATACACAATCAAGTCAATTAAATATCCTAGTGTAATTGCATCCACCACTGGAGAATATGTCTCTTCATAATCAATAACAAGTCTTTGTGAAAAACCTTATGCAACTAGTCTTGCTTTGTATCTTGTGACCTCATTATTTTCATTTCGTTTTCTCACAAATACCCATTTGTATCACATAGGTTTGACACCTTCTGGTATTCAGACTACTGGTCTAAAAACCTGTCATTTTGAAAATGAGTTTAATTTTGCCTCGATTGCTTCTTTCCACTGAAGCCAATCTTTTATATGTTGACATTCTTCAATAGATTTTGGTTCAGGATGCTCATTTTCAGATATAATATCAAAAGCTGTTGAGTTTTATGTCCTAAAACTCGCAGTTTGTAAACTGATAGAAATTTTCTATAATAAATAAACTTATTATTGATTTTATAAATTGTATATAAGTCTAAATCCAATAAAATAAGACCCATTGAGTACTTAAACTTTATGTGGAGATATAAGAGTGGATCAGGTTCGAGTAAATAGTCAAAATGATCTATAGTACATGAATAAGGTTGGGTACCTTATTCTGGTATCACTATTGGATGCGGTCTACTCTGTAGTTGTTACAAAGAGTTGTAAATTGCTACATACGATGTGATCCTAATTCGTACATGTTATGACATGAGAAGTAGGAGCGTCCTATGCAATGAGTTTGCATAAGATTGGACCAAGAAATAAGTCACTCTTACTTTATAACACTGTTTACTGTATAAGACTGACTATTTCACTTAGATGACCTAGGTAACTCGATCTTAATCTTGAGCTAACTATGAACTCCTGTTTATTCAGAATTATCCTTAGATTTGCATAAGTGTGGTTTGGCTCAACAGCACCGGCTCAATAAGCCTCTCATTTCAGAGGTAAGACCTAATAGATAGCTGGGGGCATAGGGTGCAAGACGGAGTTCACGCCTACCCGATTTAGGGATAGGAGAAAGTTTGTTCTCTCAAGTACTGAATCTAGGTCTTGAACAAGGGGCCCTACCCTTTCACTGGGTTGAAAGAGTTTGGTGATTGGATCACAAACCAATTGTTCATTAGAGGATCAGTAGGAACTTGAGAAATAAGACGTAATCTCGGGGGTAAAACAGATATTTGACGACTCAGTTGTTATTACGAACAACCTATAAAGGGTCGACTTGCGGATTATGGTTAAATCATGTGAACATAATATATCTACAGTGAGCGGGCCCCCAGCGGGAGGCCCGCACGACGGGCTATTAGCTCAGTGGGGAGTGCAACTATGGGTTTTAGTGGAGTGACCCATTAATTAACGAATGGGGGTTAATTTGGTCTAATGAGTTTAGCTAATTAATCTTGGATCGTTGGAGCCCATGATCTGTAGGTCCGCGAGGTTCCCCTACTAGCTCGTAATTATATAAGCTCTATAGTAGCGTGATAAGTTAATTTGCACGTTCAAATTAGAATTAAGAAAATAAGTAATTATATGAAATATAATTACTTGTTTAATTTGAGAATTAAACGGAGTAGGGAGAATTTATATTTAAATATGATTTAAATATATGAAGATGGATATGTGTAGAAATTAATTTAATATTTGATATTAAATTAATTAGTTTTATTTAAAAATTAATTTTATAAAACTAAAATTTTCAGTTTTAAAATCAAAATGGATTTTAAAAATCAAGTTTTGATTTTGAGATAAAATTGGAAAATTGAAAAAAATCATGCCATAAATGGAATATTGAGATATTCCATTATCCATCTTCTTCATGCTCACACAATACCCATTTTCCTCTTCTTCATTAACTCTAAGCATGAGTTGCAGGTCATGCAACATTCTTCTTTGCATGTTCACCTGCAATAAATAAAGAAGAATGGAGTGATTTTGATGCATGCAATCAAGAGAATTTTAGTTGAAAATTTGTGGTGAAGAAAGTGTTCTTCAACAAAATTGCTGTTGTGAGCAATTCTCCATAATCCCTTGATTCAAGCTTGTTTTGAGTCCCACAACTCAATCTAGAGCACTAAGAGAATAGTGGGAAGATCTTGAGCTGGTCTACAATGAGATTTGGAGAAGATTACAGCTGGAGATCGAGCTTTGAAGAAGTTCTACAAAGGTATGTCATGAAACTCACTTGTTTCTGCAAGAGCATGCTTTATATTTTACCAAAATTAATGAATCAGAGTGTTTAATGATCCTTGTTGCTTCCGCTGTTGCTGATACAATCCTACAGAGCAATATTATACACAAATATGTTATTAATAATTACATTTGTTTGATTCCATCTTTTTCCTATCATGACATAGTTTATTGATATCTCATTATTATTTTTAGGTATTTCACCTTCCTTACTAGTCATGTCAAGGATTTCTTCATGGGTGTTTATATCCTTAACCAAGTCTTTTTCACTATTAATTATTTTTCATTTTCGAGTATTTTATCTTTGAAACCTACTGGTCTACCATGCTTCTAGCGTGTTCTAGACTCATTAGTGACAACTTGTTGTGTTAGGATATCAATTTTTTTATGGAACATTTGCAGCCGGTATCTGTGACTTAGTTACATTCTTTGCATCTATAAATGCATCTGATAATTGATTTGTTATATTTTGTAAATGAATTATTTTTTGAACTTCAAGTTCACATTGATCTGTACAGGGATCTAAATGAGACTATAACGATGCATTTCATGTAATTTCTTTTTTCAATTTCTTAATTCCTCTCCCTAATATTGAAAAATTTGTTTCATTAAAATGATAATTAGCAAATCGTGCAGTAAATACATCACCCGTCAGGGGTTCAAGATATTTAATAATTGATGGGAAATCATATCCAACATATATTCCTAACCTCCTTTGAGGACCCATCTTGGTGCGTTGTGGTGGAGTAATTGGAACATTTATACACCAAAAAATTCTCAAATTAGAAATATTTGGCTCATGACTATAAGCTAATTATAATGGCGAGTACTTATGATAAGCTACTAGCCTAATGCGTACAAGTGATGTTGCATGCAAAATAGTATGTCCCCATACAGATGAAGAAAACTCAGCTCTCATAAGTATTGGTCTTGCAATTAATTACAAATGTTTTATGAATGATTCTGTTAAACTATTTTGTGTATGAACATGAGCTACAACATGTTCAACACTTATCCCAATTGACATACAATAATTATCAAAAGTTTGGGATGTAAATTCACTAACATTATCAAGATGAATGGTCTTAATTGTATAATAAGAAATTTGTGCTCTTAACTTAAGTATTTGAGCAAGTAATCTTGCAAATGTAAAATTTCGACCTGATAATAAGCACACGTGTGACCATCTACTGGATGCAGCTATTAATATCATAAAATATCTAAATGGTCCACTTGGTAGGTTAAAAGGTCCACTTATATCACCATGAATTCGTTTTAAAAATGCAGGTGATTCAATACTCATTTTAGCTAGTGATGGTCTAATTATTAATTTGTCTCGAGAGCAAGCATCACATGATAATTCATTAAATTGAAGAATCTTCTGGTTCTACAATGGATGTCGATTTGAATTCTCAATAATTCTTCTCATAAATATAGATCATGGATGACTCAGGTCATACCAAATTGTAAATATGTCTGGATTTATGAACTTCAAGTTCATTGTTGCATATGTTTCAATTACTCGTATTTAAGTATAATACAATCCAGAAGATAAAGCAGACAATTTTTCCAATATACGTTTTTCATTTGAGACAGTAGAGATAATATATAGATATTTCACATTATTCTTACTATTAGTCTCAATATGATAACCATTGCAACATATATCTTTAAAATTTAGAAGATTTATCTTTGATTGACTAGAGAACAATGCATCGTCAATTGTAAATTTTGTTCCTCTAGGCAAAATAATATTTGCCTTTTCAAAATCTTCGATCAAATTTGCATAACCTAATATTGTATTTACTTTTGCTTTCAGCATTGTCAATTTGAAAAATATTTTTTATTTTAAGTATTGTGTGTGTAGTTTCACTGTCTGCCAGACATATATCTTTTTTGCTCATTTTTTAAACACACAACATATGAAAATGATCCATGTTTCTTCATTAAAAGAAAATAATTACAATAAGAAAAACAATACATCAAATATATAAATGTTACTAAAAAGAAAAACATGAAGATAGATAAAAGAAAATAACAACATTAAGTCTAAAGATTCTCAAAATCAAAAGAAACACTTGATGTTCCATCAACTGTGCCAATCTCCTCTTCAGAGATTTAAAGAAGTCCGCCACATTCAAATTTGTCATATGGGATGGGTCAACTATATCATTATCCTAGTATGCAAAATTTTCTTTCATATTTTTCCCTTTTTCCTTCAGGTAGGTTTGATAGAGGTCAACTAAGTGTTTTGATGTACGACAGGTACGTGACCAATGACAGTCATTCCACATCGGAAGTATTTATTTTCAACACTTTTTGAACTCTTATCTTGTGGAGTTTTTCTTTTGTGATTATCATTTTGTGTGGTTCTTTTGAAATTTGAATCATTAAAGCAACCACCACAAAAAAATTATTATTTCTTTCTCTGTCACGGTCATAACCTCGACTATGACCACGACCTCGATCATGATTATTATTAAAATTTACAACATTCACTTTAGGGAATGGTGTCGCTCTGGGTGGTTGAAATTCATGAATTTTCATCAATAACTCGTTATTTTGTTCGGCCACGAGAAGACATGAAATTAATTTAGAATACTGTTTAAAATCTTTCTCTTGATATTGCTACTGCTGGAGCATATTCGAGACATGAAATGTAGAAAATGTATTCTCTAACATATCAGCATCAATAATTTTTCCACCGTATAACAACAATTTTGAACTGATTTTAAATAATGTGGAATTGTAATCACTTATTGATTTAAAATCTTGTAGTCTCAAATGCATCGACTCATAATGGGCTTTAGGAAGAATAACTGTCTTTTGATGATCATATCTTTCTTTCAATTTTTTTTCCACAAGATACGGGGGATCTTTTATAGTAAGATACTTCATTTTTAATCCCTCGTGGAGATGATGACGAAGGAAAATCATAGCTTTTTCTTTATCTTGGCTGGATGTCATATTTCCTTCTTTAATTATTTCTCCCAAGTTCATAGCATCTATGTGAATTTCGGCATCGAGCACCCATGACAAATAATTATTGCCATTAATGTCAAGGGCTGTAAATTTTAATTTTGTAAGGTTTGTCATGGTAACACTATCACAAAATATTGTACTTATATTAGAAATATAGTATGTACTAAATATGTAAAATAACATTTAATTTATTAATTATAATAAAAAGGGAAAAAATGACCTACCTTTAGTACCCACCTTCAGCGATGAAAGCAACGGGAGCATATGATGATAACGTGTTGTAAAATTGAGAAGCACAATGGAGCACAACAGATATAGAGAAAATATAATAATAATTGTAATAATAATAATAATAATAAACTATAACTAGGCTTATAAATAACTAAATTAAAAAGAACAAAAATTATAAATTTATGGAAATAGGAATAATAGAAATAGAAAATATGAATTTATGGAAATAGGAAATATATGAAAATTTCTTTTTATTCTCACCAATGTGCATCAATTTTGAGATTCACCAAATGCCACTAGTTATAGGCAGTAGGATGTGAACTTAGATGGACATCAAGCACGAATTATTACAAGGTACATGCATAATATGAAAAAAGACATATGGCTTTTAAGACAGTAAGCATTGAACATCTATTTTTATGATATTTATAATAGCTTTATAATTTTATTAGTTATTTTCTCAATAAAACAATATTTATTAATTTAAGATTTTTGTATAAGATAAATATTAATTTGAATTTGAATTTGAATATCTTTCCAAAAAATAAAAAATAAAAACAAATTCAATATAATCAAATGGAGTGAATTACATAGTTGAAAATATTGATTTAATTATAAAATGAAAATAAAGAAGAGTGATATTTATATATGAAAAAAAAATATAGTTAAAAAACTAAAAAGAAAATGTCCTCAACATGGGAATCTAGAAAACCCAAAATACTCGAGACGCCTCCCGTGAGAGCATCCTAACTAGAATTCCAAAGTATCTTATATTACTATAAAACAGACGCAATAATCTAATACTTGTATACAACAAAAATCCCAGGTTCACCAGGGTAAATGCATTAAAAAATGGCAAATTTTAGCGGATGGTGTTGCTATAGTTGGTGGCGAACTTGCTTTGGGAAAAAACATATTAGTAGCTTATATGCCATGGGAATGTTACAATTCCAAAGATGCGGTACTAATTAGTGAGCGTTTGGTATATGAAGATATTTATACTTCTTTCCACATACGAAAATATGAAATTCTAACTCATGTGACAAGCCACGGGCTCGAAAGATTCACTAATGAAATACTACATCTAGAAGTCCACTACGGAGATATTCACTCCAAAGGAATCTTATACTCCCCACGAAACAAATGATCTCTCAAAGTAAAAAAAAAAAAAAATTGTTGATCAATACATGTAAAAATTATTAGTTTTCAAAAATGTCTATATTTTTTTTTATCATAGAATGGAAACCCTTTCAAAACCAATGGAAATTAAATATTTTCGTTATTTGGATGGGAAACATTCAATTATAACAAAATGAAGTATTAAAAATTTAGAAACTCATTTTAGTTAATGAAGATGTACTCTATCTAATCACTTTAATTTTTATGTAGGAAATGTAATTGTATGACTAAATCTTGGGTGAACATTTAACTTTCAAAATAAGAGGGAACCAACCTTTTGGTTGAAGAATCCCACATTAGAAAATTTGGTATTGGAAGCCTCCCTTATGTACTCCAATCTTGAGTTTTTGATTTAGGCCCCAAGGGGTACCCATGTTTTAGAGGGAGTGAGGAGATAGACCAATGTGGGTTCGGTGGATGTCTCACACGCGCGCCGCCTGTCGGTCGGGCGTGGTGAGTATGTGTGATTATTAATTTTTAACCGAAGGAAAAAAAAAAAAGAAAAGGTCCTCCCTTTCGTGTTTTGTCCATGCACATTCTGAGGCTCACCGCCTTTTCCGCTCTCTATCGTTCCACGCTAAAGGCCTATAAAAAGCGTGGCCTTCAACAGTTCGAAAAATACAACTCATTTTTCCTCTCCTAACTCTTCCATTTTAGTTTTCCGAGTAGTGGGTTTAAAAAGGGTGTGTGTTCCAGTCGGTAACGGTGCATTTTCGATCGGGTTTCTTTTGGTTGTTTTATCTTGGGGACGACGTGACAATTTCCATACCTGTTTGCACACTTGGGCAGAGTCGGAAACGTCTTAAAGAGAGCGAGCTCCGTGATTCAGCCTATAACGAGTTTCTATTTTGTAGGTTTTGCTCTTTGCTTGACCGTCGTGCTTTAACCGTTTACTATTCGTCGTTCTGAGGGTCCTGCTGTTTCCAACAATTTTAAGACATTCTGTCTGTCTCTTATACACATCTAGATGTGTATAAGAGACAGCTTCTAAAAGGAGGTGCTCCGGGCACCCCCATTTAGAAAGAAGGGTCGAAGGTTTTGGGCCTGTAGCTTTCCCCATCCACCCTTTGTCGGGTGGTGCTTGTGTGTGGGGTGTGCTACCAGAAATCGGAAAGAATTCAGTGATTCACCTAACACTTCAAAGCGTTACGGTTGTGCTTCTTTAGAGGGAAGCAAGCGCGCCAAGCTAAGAACAAAACAATACCCGTCCTCATCGACTTTTGGAAAAAAGGCAGATTTCAGCTACCTTCGGAAAACAAGGTCTCTTTTAACCCTCGAGGAGGAGAAAGAATTTCTTTGTAAGAATTTTATTTTAAATGGTTGGACTGATGATCTGTATGACTAATATAGTACAATGAAGACAATGAAGGAGGTATGGGATGCCCTGCAAAAGAAGTACGACACCGAGGAGGCCGGATCGAAGAAATATGCTGTTAGCCATTATCTCAAGTTCCAGATGATGGATGACAAATCCGTGGAGGCCTAATCCCATGAACTCCAGAAGATAGCCCACAAAATAATTACTGAAGGTATGCTTCTAGACGAACAATTCCAAGTTGTTGTTATTATTGATAAACTGCCCCTTTTGTGGAAGGACTTTAAAAACACTTTGAGGCATAAGACCAAGGAGTTCTCTTTGGAGAGTCTTATAACCTAGTTAAGGATCGAGGAGGAAGCTCGGAAGTAGGACCAGAGGGAGGAGGTGAACGCAGTACCTGGGAAACCCGCCTTTGTCATGGTAAAACCTGACCAAAAATCTAAGGGGACAAAGAGGAAAGGTCAGAACTGTGGCTCCAACAACCAGAACCAACAAAAAAAGCAGAAGCTCCCTTCAGGAGAAATGGTACAGTTCCTCTGCTTTAATTGTAATAAACCTGGGCACATGGCTAGGAACTATAGGAACATGTGTCGTCTTGCTGGTCAGGCAAACCTGATAGAAGAATCGTTAGTCGCCATGATCACAAAAGTAAATATGATCGTTAGTTGTGAAGGATGGTGGATAGATACTGACGCTACGCGCCATGTCTGTCACGACCTAAGTCTATTTAAAACTTATACTGAAACTAAGGATAAGAATATTCCGTTGAGAGATCATCACTCCACAAAAATTGCTGGAACCGATAAGGTAGAACTAAAGTTTACCTCTAGGAAGACCCTCATGTTGAAGGACGTTCTGCACACTCTAGATCTCCTCAACAAATCTGGATTTACTCAAACTATAGGGGTAAACCTATATACCCTTACCAAAAATAATGTATTTGTAGGGAAAAGTATGCAACTGAGGAAATGTTCAAATTAAATTTAGACCTTAATAAAATGAAATCTTCTGTGTATATGTTGTGTTTTATGAATATTTGGCATGCTAGACTCTGTCATGTGAATAAGAACATAATTAGTAACATGATTAGGCTAGAAATGATACCTAAGTTATCCACGAATGATTTTGATAAACACGAGTATTGTAGTCAGGCTAAAATTACTAAAACTCAATAAATCTATACTTAGGAATTCTGAGCCTCTAGATTTGATTCATTCTGATGTATATGAATTTGATGGCATCTTGACTAGGAATAGTAAAAGATATTTCATTACCTTTATTGACGACTGCTCTGATTTTACTTTTGTATACTTACTGAAAAATAAAAGTGATGCTTTTGATGCCTTCAAATTTTTTGTTTATAAAATAGAGAATCAGTTTAATAGAAAGATTAAAAGACTTCATAATGATAGAGGAATCGAGTACGACTCGAACAGTTTTAATGAGTTCTTTAACTCACATGAAATAATTCACGAAAAGACTGCACCTTATTCTCCTGAAATGAACGAAAAAGCCGAAAGGAAAAATAGATTTTTAGCTGAGCTAGTAGTTACTATTTTGCGTAGTTTAGGAGCCACGTCTTATTGGTGGAGTGAAATCATCCTTACCATGTGTTGTGTCCTAAATAGAATCCCAAAGTCTAAAAACAAAACTTCACCTTACGAAATTCTCAAGAATAAGAAACCAAACTTGTCTAGCCTTTGTAAGAATTCCAGACCCAAAAAGGAGAAAGTTGGCTAGTAGAGCTTACGAGTGTATCTTTATAGGTTATGCCTTAAATAGTAAAGCCTACAGGTTCTATGATCTAGTGAACCAAATGATCATGGAGTCAAATGATGTCAATCTCTTTGAAGACAGATTTCCTTTTAAATCACGGAATAGTGGGGCTATGGATCAAATGGTCTAACCCTAGTAGAAAATCCTAACCCTAGAGAGAAAACTAACCTAGAACCTAGAAGAAGCAAAAGAGCTAGAACGGCCAAAGATTTCAAAAATGACTTCCTGACCTACAATGTAGAAGAAGACCCTAAAGATCTGAGAGCTGCCCTATCCTCAATAGATGCCAACCTATGGCAATAAGCCATAAATGATGAGATGGACTTACTTTAGACAAATAGGACTTGTCACTTAGTAGATCTACCCCCAGGCTGTAAGGCAATAGGGTGCAAATAGATCTTAAAGAGGAAACTTAGACCTGATGGGACTGTAGACAAATTTAAAGCCAAGTTAGTAGAAAAGGGCTTTAGACAAAGAGAAAACGTAGATTTCTTTGACACATTCTCCCCTGTCACTAGAATTACCTCAATCTATGTCTTATTCTCTCTGGCTGCCCTTTATAACCTCGTAGTACATCAGATGGATGTAAAGATCGCTTTCCTAAACGATGAACTTGAAGAAGAGATTTACATGGAATAACCTGAGGGTTTTGTTGTCCATGGTCAAGAAAATAAGGTGTGTAAATTAGACAAATCTCTCTATGGACTAAAATAAGCTTCTAAGCAATGGCATGAAAAAATTTGACAACCTTATCCTATCTAAAGGTTTCAAGGTCAATGAAAGTGACAAATGCATCTACTATATGTTTGATAATAACCTCTGCACTATCTTGTGTCTATATGTAGATGATTTATTGATCTTTGGGTCAAACTTGCACGTCATAAATGATGTAAAATCAATATTGGGTGCAAACTTTGACATGAAAGATTTAAGAGAAGCTAGTGTAATTTTAGGCATAAAAGTAAATAGGTCTGAAAAGGAAATTTCTTTGGATCAATCTCACTATATAGAAAAGATTCTAAAGAAATATAATTACTTTGAGTGTAAACCAACCTGTACTCCATATGACCCTAGTGTCAAGTTGTTCAAGAACACTGGTGACAGTGTTAATCAATATGAGTATGCGAGCATCATAGGCAATCTTAGATACGCTGCTGACTGCACTAGGCCTGACATAGCTTATGTTGTAGGATTACTTTGCGTTTATAAGTAGACCTAGTAAAGAGCATTGGAATGCTATAGAAAGGGTATGAAATACTTGATGAAAACCCAAAATCTAGGATTACATTATCAAAAGTTTCCCGCTATCCTGGAAGGGTTCAGCGATGCTGATTGAAACTCTCTTTCGGATGATTCAAAGGCTACAAGTGGTAATATCTTTAATATAGCTAGCAGAGCTATCTCTTAGAAGTCTAAGAAACATACTATTTTAGCCCAATCTACGATGGAGTGAGAAATGATAGCACTAGCGACAGCTAGTGAAGAAGCAGGTTGGCTTAGAAGTCTGACATCAGAGATTCCTTCATGGGAAAAGTCAGTACCAGCCATATTGATCCATTGCGATAGTATTGCAACAATCGCAAAAATTCAGAACCGTTACTACAACGAAAAGAGATGTCAAATACGTCGTAAGCACAGTACCATTAGAGAGTTTCTCACTACTAGTGTAGTTAGAGTGGATCACGTATGGACTGATGAAAATTTGGTAGATCCTTTGATGAAAGGACTGGCCAGAGAAAAGGTTTTTAGAACCTCAGAAAGGATGGGACTCATGCCTATAGAAAGGTGAATCACGGTGAGGAAAACCCAACTTGTAGACTTGAGATCCCAAGAAACAGGTTCAACGGGTAATAACTGATCACGAATGATATATAGTGAATCATGCTAAACCAAACACAGATTTCCATTCCTATGACTTATGTCTGAGCATGATATCCTGAAGCATAAGAAAGGTTGAACTCAGTTCTTCATGAGATCTATACTTGATGACAAATGGGGTACCTAGCTATAGGAGTACTCTTGATAGACTCACCTGTGTGAATGTGGAAGTGAGGGTCGCTTCCTATGGAGTTTTTAGGCAAACTCTCTAAAGCATTCACTAAACCAGGATACACGTGCTAGGCCTTAAAGCACGGGCTTTTGTATTACACCCTAATGACACTTTGTGTGAGATGCTGTTAGAGATAGAGTTCAAAACCAAGGGTTACTCTAGTATATTCTAAATCATCTACACTATGTAAAGGTTCAAGTCGTAAGACACCTTTGCACAGTGTTGTATAGACTGAAATTGCTCGATAAAAATCTTTTCTCTCTTTCTCTTTTTGATTAAATTTCCAAGTGGGGGATTGTTGGGTGAAAATTTAACTTTCAAAACAAAAGAAAACTAGCCTTTTGGTTGAAGAATCCCACATTGGAAAATTTGGTATTAGAAGCCTCCCTTATGTACTCCAATCTTGAGTTTTAGGTTTGGGCCCCAAGGGGTACCCATGTTTTGGAGGGAGTGAGGAGATAGACCAATATGGGTTTGGTGGACGTCTTGCACGCCGCCACTGTTTGTCCGATCGTGCGTGGCAAGACGCGTGTGTGTGTGATTATTAATTTTTAATAAAATTATTATTATTTTTTATTTATTTGTTTATTTTATTTTTTTCTTTTAACCGAAGGAAAAGGTCCTCCCCTTCGCGTTTCGTCTACTTCGTCCGCATGCAAGCGTTTCGTTCATACACATTCTGAGGTTCATCGCCTTTTATGCTCTCTACCGTTCCACGTTGAAGGCCTATAAAAGGCGTGATCTTTAGCAGTTCGAAAAATACAACTCATTTTTCACTTATTTCATTTTTCTCTCCTAACTCTTCCATTTTAGTTTTTCGAGTAGTGGGTTTAGAAAGGGTGTGTGTTCCGATCGGTAATGGTGCATTTTCAATCGGGTTTCTTTTGGCTGTTTTATCCTGGGGACGACGTGGTAATTTTGAAACTTGCTTGCACATTTGGTCAGAGCCGCGAAACGTCTTAAAGAGAGCGAGCTCCGCAACTTAGCCTATAATGAGTTTCTGTTTTGCAGGTTTTGCTCTTTGCTTGACCACCGTATCTTAACCGTTTACTGTTTGTCATTCTGAGGATCCTACCATTTCCAACAATCACAAATGAGTGGAATTCGTTAAAATGTATTTTTTTTTTTTGTAAAAAGAATTGAATATCCATTGGGATAAGATTTAAGATTGAAAGAAAAGTATTTGAAAAAACGTACTTTAATTGAGAGAGATCGAGTGTGGGTGAATTTCTTGCTATTTCGACGTTGGCCTCCTTACGCCCCCATTAGTGTAGAGAAGCGGAGATATGGAAAAGGAGACGAAAAAAAAAAAAAAAGAAATGAGTGAAAATAAAGTGACAAAAGGAGAATACCTACCAAGTGTGATCCAAAATTGAGAGGAGTAGAGTTTTTTTTTTTTTTTTTTTTTTCTTCTTCTTGAGATATGCAAATTAGTTTAAAATTTAAGGAAAATATTACGTATATTTTATTTAGTATTTTAAATATCAATTCCATTAATAATTTTTAAATCCAACCCTATATTATTTTTTATTTCCTCTCCAATCACCTTATTCGTACTCTCCCTTAAATTAATGGTTATACTTTTAATATAATTTCTTTATTTTTTTTAACATTATGTGACTTATAGGGAACAAAAATTTAAACAGGAACTTCTAGAAAAAGTTGGTGATATTCTTTTGAAGAATAAGTCTTATTTCATACAAATAAGAAAATGTGAAAAATGTCAATTTCAAAATTACCATGCAACAAAATTCAGACTTAAAAGAATGTTTATCAAGCAAGTATTTACCTTTTGATCAATTTTTCTATGTAAATTATTATCAAACTCATACATTTGAGATTGCTAAATTGCGTCATACCTGTGAATCCTCTTAGTAATCAACTCTCTAGCAAAGTAGAACAAATCTCAATTTTAAAAGCAACGTTTATAACTTTTCATTTTTTTTATATCCCAACATTTTTGTTACTATATTATATCCTACATTTAATCTTTAATTATTCATTTTTTATCATTTAAAAGTATTAAAACAATTTAATTAATAATAATAAATTAACAAGTGTGAGATTAGAGCACTAATAATCCCAAATATCCATTAGAGGCATGTCAGTAGAGGGAAAGTTAATAGCTTTAGGTATGATTGTAGACCAAATTTGGAAAGCTCGATGGCAAAAGATAAGAGCATGCTCCAGTATTTATGATTTTCAATTGCAGCAGAGACAAATGGCAGAGTTGATAATTCCTTTATTGATAACACGACTTTTGGAGGGTAAGCTATTATTTAGAACTTTCCACATAAATAGCTCGATTTTATTATGAGTATTGATCTTCCATAAATTCTTCGAAGTAGATGAGGAATGAATATTTGATGAGGAAGCTAGGAAGTTAATAGAGTATAGGCTATAGGATTTTCACTTTTAACATTGCATTCACCGTCCTTTGAGTAATGTCACATCCACGAATCATGCTTGGATTAACCCTGAATGGGATTGTTTGAATAATCTCAATATCTCCATCCATGATTTTTTTTTAACTTATGGATATCTGATGCTCTAACATCAATGGATTCATCAGCTGACTAGGGGAAAGCAAAGGGATTAGGAGATATTGGTTTATAAGTAGGCCCTCTAGGAAGTCATGTGTCTTGAAAAACTGAGATATCTGAACTATTCTCAACTTGTAATCTGATACCTTTGAAAAGAAGATGGGATTTATACATAAAAGACCTTCCTTATAGGTCCATACTACAACGTCTTTTGTTTTATATTTATTTAAAAAATGGCCTAATTGATTGATTATTTACATCAATGTTATAGTCTATTTACAACTCTATCCTCCCCCATATTTTGTCTCTAGGCACGCCAATCAAGAATTTAAAGTTCTAATAAAAACTATTTTCCAATCAAGAATTTACCAAGTGTTCGTCTCTTGTGAAGGGTTGACCATCGAGCTTTTGTTTCGTTCGTTCACTGTGGATCTCTGTCCAAGCGTTTGAGCTCCGCCTTGGATTTTCATTTAAGCTCCGTCGACTGTTGAGCCTCTTCGACCTTTGTCAACAATTCTGCTCGCGATATATAATCCAAAATCTCAAAGTTTATTTCAAATAATCCATAGATAACCCCGGGTTTATTTCAAATAATATTGATCTGGTCAATGAATCTAAGGTTCCAGATGGATAGATGATGAATCTAAGCGTACTTGTACTTTTTCTTCAATTTTAAATATATATGGGTTTATTACAGATGCAATATCGTCTACGTTGTTATTTAAATATAGTTATTCCGTGTAATTCTTCAAAATTTCCAAACTTATGGTTTTAAACCTAAAATCTCATAATTTCGATCTGGTCCCAGTATCATCTACATTGTTGTTTATATATATATGATTTTTTATTTCAAATAATCCATATTATCCAAGTTTACTTGTTTATATATATACGATTTTTTTATTTCAAATAATCCATATTATCCAAGTTTACTTCAAAGAATCCACATACATCTAGTCGATTGGGTCAATGTGGTTGAGGTTGTAATGGATGGATGAAGGGTATGGGTGTATTTATACATTTTGTTTTCAATTTCAAATATATGTGGATTTATTGCGTATCGTCTACTTCAAATATACCCTAGAATATTTGTATTGGGGAAAAGAAGATTACTAAAACATTTTAGAACATTAGCTCAAGAATTTGAATTCTACGAATTTAGTTTGTTTTTTCTAAAAATAATTTGATAATCCATCTGTTGAATGAGAAATTTTGGACCGATCGCAAACTGCCACATCATTTACTAAATTAATGACGAAATTCCAAATAATTGAATTCGAGACTAATTAGAAGTTGACATTTGTCCCAAATTGAAGTTGAAGACATAAATTGGCGAAGTTCGATGATGCCACATATTTCCTTCGTAACCGTTGGATTGAATAAAATTACTTCGGTCCAATTTGATATTGTTATTTAGGCTAAAAGTCCAATTTAGCCCATAAATAGACTTAATTAGACCAAAATGTCAAATAAGGCCCAAATCTAATTAGTCAAGCCCATGGACCGACCAAGCTCAAGCCCACGAAGTCCAGCAAAGAACTATATAAATAGAGGAGTTCTCCTCATTTGTGAGGGGTCAACAATTCTACACTCCAGAGAGCTTATAGGGAATTCTCTACAATCAGAAGTCTTCTTGACTCCTGAAGCTGACCATGCTTGAAGACTTAAGTCCTTTGAAGGCACACGCATTCTGAAGGCTGAAAAAAGATACAAGCATTTTGAACATGCTTGAAGGCTGAAGTCCTTTGAAGATACAAGCATTCTTCCAAGACTTGAAGCTCAACAACATCCACACGCCCCGCTTCTATACATCAAGCATACGCATTCAACCGAGAGAGAATCAGAGGATCAAGCACTAGAGAACGAACCACATCACATCAAATTAACATCAACATCAACACCAACTTAAGTTCAACTTCACGAAACAAGTTTCTCCGGAAGCCTCGTGTGAACACTAATCCTCCAAGAAGATCAATAAGTTCAAAGGCCGATCGTCCAAGAAGATCAACAAGCCTAAAGGTCGATCGTCCAAGAAGATCAATAAGCCCAAAGGCCGATCGTCCAAGAAGATCAACAAGCCCAAAGGACGATCGTCCAAGAAGACCATCAAGCCTAAAAATCGATCATCCAAGAAGATCAATAAGCCTAAAGGCCGATCATCCAAGAAGATCAATAAGCCTAAAGGCCGATCATCCAAGAAGATCAACAAGCCCAAAGGTCGATCATCCAAGGAGATCAACAAGCCCAAAGGTCGATCATCCAAGGAGATCAACAAGCCCAAAGGCCAATCGTTCAAGAAGATCAACCAGTTTAAAGATTATAATTTATTTTGAAAGCATCAAAATATTATGTATTAGAGATTGTACTCACTTTCCACAAAATTAATACAAATACAAAGTTCAAGTTCCACGAAATAAATTTCTCTTGAAATCTTGTATGAACAAATTGGCACGCCCAGTGGGACGTCTCTACCTCTCATCTCTCTCATCATCATCCAAGTCAACAAATCTACAAATGGCACCAAAGAAAGCTCCATCCAAAGCTACCGTCACAAGCAACACTTACATAAGCTATGTCATCATGGGGGGAAATCAGGGACCAGTTGATGGAATCTCCTAAAGACGGGATCGTCATCAGAGAAAATCTCTTGTTCGACAACTATGCTTCTGCTACTGATCTATTAGAGAAAGAATTACATATTGATGTAGTGTCTATCATGATGACTAACGTAATGACTGAGTCGACCATGGCAGAGATGGAGATAAAGATAAATCTCCTAATGAAAGCTATAGAAGAGAGAGATCATGAAATCACTACTCTAAGAGACGAAATACAGACTCAAGAAACTACTGAGTCGAGTCAATCTCCAGCTACAAAAGGCAATGACAAAGGAAAGACTGTCTTGTAGGAAGACCAGCCGCAACAATCTACCTCTGTCGCCACCCTATCAATTCAACAGCTGCAGGATATGATTACAAACTCCTTAAGGGCTCAGTACGGAAGACCATCACAGTCCTCCTTTATGTACTCCAAGCCGTACACCAAGAGAATCAACAACCTGAGAATACTAGCTGGGTATCAACCTCCAAAGTTCCAGCAGTTCGATGAAAAGAGAAATCCAAAACAACATGTTACACACTTTATTGAAACCTACGAAAATGCAAGTACCAAAGGAGACTAGGTAGTCAAGTAGTTCGTCCGTACCGTGAAAGGAAATGTTTTCGATTGGTATACTGATTTGTAGCCAGAAGTGATTGACAGTTGGGAACAACTAGAAAGGAAGTTCCTGAACCACTTCTACAGTACAAGACGCACTGTTAGCATGATGGAGTTGACGATCACAAAACAACAGAAAGAAGAGTCGATCATTGACTACATCAACCGATGGGGAGCTTTGAGTCTGGATTGCAAAGATAGGCTCATTGAATTATCTGCAGTGGAGATGTGCACTCAGGGCATGCATTGGGAGCTTCTGTACATCCTACAAAGGATAAAAACTTGTACATTTGAGGAGTTGGCAACACGCGCTCATGATATAGAGCTGAGCATCACCAACAGGGGAACTAAAGATTTCCTAGTCCCTGAAGGGAGAAAATACAAGAATGAATCCAAGGGCACTAAAAAGACCGTTGATAGTGCTACAAAAGAATCTATGGTCGTTCATGTGACCCCACTGAAATTTTCCTCTAAAAGAAAACAAACAAAATTTGAAAGAAGACACAATGAGGGCGAGAAGCGTCGTCCAACTCTTAAAGAAAGACAAGAGAAAGTTTATCCATTCCCTGACTCTGATGTGGCAGATATGTTGGAGCAAATGCTAGAGAAGCAACTTATTCAGCTGTGGAACAAACAGGAAAAGCAGATGATCCTAACTACTGCAAGTATCATCGGCTCGTTAGTCACCCAGTTGAAAGGTGCTTCGTGCTGAAGGAACGAATTCTTAAATTGGCTCGTGAAAAGAAGATTGAGCTAGATTTGGATGAAGTAGTTCAGACAAATCATGTTACAATAGCGGCGACTTCAAGTGTTCCAACACTGTCTGTGTCCCATGCTCAAAGACAAAGCCTGATCCAGTTTGGAGCCTTCGAGCCTATAGTTGTTCGGTTCCAACAAGAGATTCAAATAAAAATTTTTGAAAAGAAAGATGAGCTCGTTGAAGATGACAACGAAAGGTGGATAGTTATGACTCATCGAAAAAGAAGACAGCCAAACTCCATAAAAAAAGAGTCGCGTTCCTATCGAAGCTATAGAAGAAGGAATAAGACTCATAAAAAGAAAGGCAAAAAGATGACACAGAAGCCTAAGCCTGCTAAGAAAGAAGACAAGAACTTTCCTCAATTCTGACGATCGACAACTTTGGCAGAATTTCTCCGAAGAAGTTTTCTCAATAATCATCCAGAGAAAGTATCAGAAGTTATTGCATGTCACACCGTCGACATAGTGGAAGTCGACAACAATCATATAACTATCGAAGAAGTCAACGATTCAGAAGAAATGAAGCAAAGAACTTCTATCTTCGATCGTATTAAGCCTTCAAGTGCTCGATCTTTAGTCTTTCAAAGATTGAGTATGGCCACGGTAGGAGAAGAAGACCAATGTCCAATAACTACTTTTACTCGAACTTCAGCCTTCAAAAGGCTAAGTATATCCACATCAAAGAAAGATCGACCTTCAGCATCTGCTTTTGATAGTCTCAAGACAACAAGCAATCAACATAAAGGAAGGATGTAAATCTTGAAGGTGACGTCATTCCATGAAGAAAAAAAGGCAAAAAGATTCATAGTCGTGTCCCTTCAAACATGAAGAGGAAATTTTATGTTGCCACAAGTACAGAAGGTTGCTGCGAGGTACTTTGCCTTGCATGTTGATAATGTGACTATGGGTTGCTTTTTTGACATCCATGTGAACACCATTTCACCAATAAAAAACACAAACCCCGTAGTGCTCTTTCGAATCACTACTCCAATCACTATCACAATAATCAACAATATCAAAATTGCTAAAAGAGACATAGGAAAGACCATACCCAATCGTCCCTTTGATGTAGCGAAATATCCTTTTTGCCATTTTGCAATGTGTTGCTGTCGGTTCCTACATAAATCGACTAATAATTCCAACCGAATAAATAATATTTGGTCTTGTACATGTCAAGTATCTCAAACTTCCAACCAAGCTTTTGAAATATGTAGAATTTACCTTCTCTCCTCCACCTTGCTTGGTGATTTTGACTCCACATTCCATCGGTGTTCCAACTGGATTAGCATCATTCATATTGAACTTCTTGAGCACTTCTTTAGTATAGCCCTCTTGGGATATAAAAATCCCATCTTCACCTTGTTTGACCTCGATCCCAAGATAGTAACTCATGAGACCAATGTTCATTTCAAACTCCTTTGCCATCTCTCTTTTGAACTCATCAAACATGCTAGGATTGTTTCCAGTAAATACTAAATCATCAACATATAAACAAATGATTAGTATGCTTTCACCTTGCATTTTGATGTAGAGGGCATGCTCATAAGGACACTTCATATACTTCTTCTCTTGAAAGTACTTGTCAATCTTCAAATTCCATGCTCTTGGTGCTTGCTTTAAACCATAAAGTGCCTTCTTCAATCGAAGCACTTTATCTTCTTCACCATTAACTTCATAACCCAATGGTTGTTCCACATAGACCTCTTCCTCAAGAATTCCATTCAAGAATGCCGATTTGACATCCATTTGATGTATCTTTCAATGATTATGGGCTACCAAAGCAATAATCAAACGAATAGTTTCAAGGCAAACAACAGGGGCAAATACCTCATCATAGTCAATGCCATATCAGTGGCTATACCCTTTCACTACTAGTCTCGCCTTATGCCTCTCAACATCGCCATTGACTTTTCTCTTTGTCTTGTATACCCACTTCACTCCGATCGGTTTGTGCCCTTTTGGAAGCTTGGTCAACTCCCATGTGTCATTTTTCTCTATCGCTCGAATTTCTTCATCCATTGCATCCATCCATTTCTTGCTTGTAATGGCTTCTTGGAAACTAATGGGCTCACTATCACCAAAAAGACAATAAAGAATTATGTCATTTTGATTTTCATTTACCTCATTAAGTTCCCATAGACTTCGAGTTCCTCTTGGGCCAATTTCGTTCTCCGAGTCGCTGGATGAACCTTCAGATGATGATCGATCGGTCGAATGAGGTGGCACTGGAATGGGCAAACCTTCACCCATTTCATCCATGGTCGGCTCATTTTCATCGTCTTCTTCAAAATATGGAAGGAAATCATACTCCTCCTCTTGTATATTCCAATCCCAAGAGGCTTCCTCATCAAAAACAACATCACGACTAATAATTACCTTACCATTCAAAGGATTGTAAAGACGATAACCCTTTGAACTTGCATCATAGCCGATGAAGACGAGTTTCTCGCTTCGATCATCGAGCTTGGTCTTTTTTTCTTCTGACACATGAGCATATGCAATACTCTCAAACACCTTGAAGTGACCAATCCCGGGCTTTCTTCCATTCCATGCTTCTTGAGGCGTCTTGTCAAGCACACTTTTGGTTGGTGTTTGATTTGTCAAATAAACCGCACAAGCTACGGCCTCCGTCCAAAATTCCCTCGGCATCTTCTTTGTCTTGAGCATGCTTCTTGCCATGTTCAAGATTGTCCGATTCTTTCTCTCCACCACGCCATTTTGTTGCGGTGTCCTTGGGACTGTTAACGGATATCAGATGCCTTTTTCATCACAAAATTGTTTGAACTCATTTGATGTGAATTTACCACCTCGATCGGTTCTCATGGCCTTGATTGTAAGGTTGCTTTCATTCTCCACACGTGCCTTAAATCTCTTGAAGATTTCAAATACTTCTGGTTTTTCCTTCAAAAAGTACACCCATGTTTTTCTTAAAAAATCATCAATAAAGAGAAGGAAATATTTACTTTTACCATGAGACTCTGGTTTGATCATTCCACACACATCGGCATGGATGAGTTCTGAAGGCTTCTTTGCTCTTGTCATAGACTCCTTCAGAAAACTACTTCGATGATGTTTGCCAAGCAAACATCCTTCACACACTTGGTTTGGCTTGTGAATGTATGGTAAACCTCACACCATCTTCTTCTTCGACAAATCTTCTAGACTTCCAAAATTGAGGTGCCCGAACCCTAGATGCCATAGCCAAGAGAGATCTTCATAACACGTCTTCAAGCATTTTGGAGCATCATTACATATATTCAAAGGAAACATTCAGTTTTTGGTCATGGAGACTTTAGCAATAAGTCTCTAATGATTATCCCTCAAATACAAACAATTTTTTTTCATTTGAACTTCAAAACCTTTCTCTAACAATTGTCCTACACTCAATATATTATTTTTTACATTGGGAATGTAATAAACATTTGTGATATATTGATTTTCTCCATTTTTTAACCAAATGAGAATTTTATCTATTCCTTTGATGGTGGCCAAAGAATTGTCTCCAAAGGCAATATTACCTCTCTCCATCTTGTTCAACTCTACAAACATCTCGCGTTTTCCACACATGTGATTCGAGGCTCTTGTGTCAAGATACCATATACTATCTTGACTCTCTTCTTCTCCCTTTAGAACCATAAATAAGGTTCCATTCTCCTCTGCATAATTGGATTGCCCTTGATGGGCTTTTGATGTGCCAGCGATTGATCAGTCCTGATGCTTTTGATCAATCGACTCTGTTTGAAATGAGTAACACCCATTCGCATAATGTTCATATTTGTTACAATTATAACATTTTACCTGAGATTTATCTCTCCCGGTCCTTCCACCACATCTTCCACGATCTTGACCTCCTCTTCCTGTTGAGGATTCAGACGAGTTTTGAGAAACATCGGTGTTGGCTTCACCTCTTCCACCATGGCCTCGACCACCACGACCTCTTCCACATCCACGACTATTCTCCTCCTCGATTTTGAGTTGGAGAAGTTGTTCAACGGTCTCTATTTGCTCCATCCTCCTTTTCTTTTTCTCCTCATAGGCTTGTAACGAGCCTATAAATTGTTCAATTGTCATGTTCTCGAGATCCTGTGTCTCCTCGATCGTCCTGGCGATAATCTCGAACTTTGTATTTAGGCTTCGTAGAACCTTCTCAATGACACGAACATCGGTGATTTCTTCACCATTCCGTCTCAATTGGTTGACGACAACCATTACTTTTGTGTGATATTCCGCTATCACCTCCGTCTCATTTATTTGTAAAGATTCAAACTCACCACGTAAGGTTTGCAACTGTACCTTTTTCACACGATTGGCTCCTCTATGAGTCGATTGGAGCTTGTCCCATGCCGCCTTTGTTGTCTCCGCATTGGCGATGGTCTCACACGTATCTTCGTCCACCGATTGGTACAAGATATAAAGGGCCTTCTTGTCCTTCTTTCTTGTCTCCTTTAACGCATCTCTTTGGCGCGATTCTTTGATTGGCTCCAGCTTCTGCCTCTTGGAAACCGTTCTCCACGATCTCCTATACGTCTTGTGCTCCTAGTAACGCTTTTATCTTGATGCTCCATTGTCATAGTTGAGCTTGGTAAGCATTGGTAGTTGAAGTGAATCTATCCCACCGTTGGACATTTTCTCTCAATATTTTCTACTAGCTCTAATACCACTATGTTACAAAAAAACGTGGAGGACAAAATAGAAAAATGAGAGATATATTTTCCATTCAACTAAGCATGCCTTTATATAGGCTTACAAACATAACCATAGGAATCCAATGGTTACAAAAGTCTCATAACTCACATAACTCCTATAACTTAAAAATGTCATCAAATGCTCATAACTCACATAACTCCTAAAACTCATAAATCACTATTGGTTACAAAAAACTAAAAGTTACAAAACCCAAAAGTCACACTAAATGCCACAAATAAAGTTTAATAATGACAAACGTTTCAACAAAGCATGCCAAGAAATATCTCCATCTCGTAATTTCATGCTAAAACCAGTGCCCTTGGTGAGGATTACAATCGCTAGAGGTGACTGAGCATCTACAACTCAGCTGCAATGTTGAACAAATTACTGGAGCATTTTAGTGTTTAGGAAAAGGGAAAAGATTAGATATTTGACTCTACGAAGAAGATATTGTAACCTCACCTGTACAAGGGTATGCTTTTATCTCCACGAATGATAAGATCCTGAATTTTTCAGGTAAGATAAAGAGGGTTTTAATTGAAACAATTGAATACAAAAATGTAAGAGTGAGTATAAAATGTTACTTTTGGGTTAACTAGTGTGTAATTAGTAGTTTGGATTTAATTCATTGTTTGTTTATTTCATCGTAAGCTATAAATGGCCAGTATTATAAGGGAGCTTTTGCTTTTGAATATTATTTGAAATAGAAGTTTGTCCATAGAGAGTGTTCTCTCAATTTTTAGGATGAATTTTCTTCCTTGTTTGGCCATAAACTTGGCCTAATCATTAATCCACTGCATCTATTAGTATTAGAGCCTCCGGATGTTTCCAAGAAGGTAAGATTACGAAACCATGGATGGTGGTCAAAGACAACAACTTCAACAATGGACTGCCCACCAAGAAGAGGCTATTTAAAGACGATACATAGCTCTACAATAAAATATACAAAGAACTAATCAAACCCAAAGTCCTAATTAAGTACTAATTACCCGAGATTAGCAACTAAATCAATATTAACTACATCTCATCCTACATCAGCAAGTAACATCATCTTAAGATCGCATGTCAAGCACATGCCAAATCCTCTGTTAGTCGGTTTTATGCAGCATTTGATTAAATATGACTTGGTCAACATGATATGCACTCTAAATTCATAAGAATCAGGTAGAAAAATTTACACGGATGAAAATATACATTGGGGATTAGGAGGAGAGAGATCACAACATCGGGTAACCTCATTCATCTTCGTGTTATCATGTAATCCCCTCCTAGGCACACAAGCCAATTCTTGAATATATCTTAACATTCCATGCCTCCATGGAGGAATCTCTTTGTTGAGCTGGGAAGCATGTGAGATTGATTTGATAGCATGCTACATATTGTTTAGTTTACATCGATTGAACAAAATTTTTAGAAAGAAACCACTGAAACCCAGCTCAACCTTTTCAAGTTCAACATTTGAGACAATAAACCACAGAAACTAAAGCATTTCAAGACTTGATGCATCTCTTTTCTATAGAAGACTTGCACTTTCCTGAGTAAATATAGCTTTTGCTTTTGATATATTGAGTCTTGATGATATTTCACGTGCAGCAACTATCAGCTATGGATACCACATGACCAGCCAGAACTATGGCAAGATAGATGACCACAGAATTAACATTCATTGGCATGTCAATTGCTATTGCAGTTCCTTTCTCGAAACCTAATGAGTTAAGGGCATGTGCAATTAACCTACAAAATTTAAACCCGGCAGAATTATTTGGTAAGAAAGGACCTTTAGTGATGCACCAGTATTGCAATATATGAATCAAATCACTTGAAAGATACTATTGCTATAAAAAATATAAATGCTAACATTTCCCTAAAGCAGAACACGTTGGCATAAAATATATATAGGTAAGAAGTGTTCGAAGCATGTCTACCAAATGTTGATCCTATTTTGAATATGTACAAGTGTCCAAGTGTCGGATGCGGACATGCTAGCTAAACCAAATTGTCCATGCTTCTTAGTCTGTAATACTCCACTATCACTAAGGGAACAATTCATAAATACTTAACTGACAAGGTCATAAGAAAGGAATGTTTGAATTTGAATTGAATAAGCTGACTTCATGAGATGCCTCTTCGATGGGAATGGGAAAGGTAATGCTATTGCTAAGATGCAGAGTATGCTTAATATGTACAAGAAACAAAGCTTGTCACCCTGCTGATATTTAATAGTGATCCATATATTCCAAAAACTCTGTGAAGGAATACACTAGCCCGTAATTGTGAAATATACAAGCTAATGATGTAGACAGTAGCATACCAAACCTCTGTACGCAATTCTCCAACAGTCAATCTCTTCACAGGCCGGTTATCACTTCCTTCATCACGCCAAATGATTGCTACATCATCTAAACTCCTGTTTTTATTTAAAGACAAGCAATTTTTAGCTGGATTAAATACTGCTCCAGGAAGCCATTGACAACCAGGACTTGGAGACTGGCTTTCTGGAGATCCATTCATTTGCAAGATACATTTTGGAGGTCTAGAAACTGTTATGTGCATCTCATCTAGCACAGTTCTCCAATAAACCTGACAAACAGAAGACAAGTTTAATCCAAACATTAATAGAAACAAAGTTGGATTACAAACTTTAATTTAAAACTCACAGTACCTCGGGGTTTGAGACCGAAACTCCTGAAAAGAAGAGAAACTTGATAACGGGTCTCTATAATTTGACCCCAAAAACTCCTTTCCTCGCCTCTCTAATAGCTGGCCAACATTGGTGAACGCCGCATTCTCCCTAATCACGAATGTGAATCAAATGAGATTTCACTGTATCTTTTGCTAACAATCTAAATAGAAAAAAAAATTGCAGGAATCTTAACACCCCACGTGATATTTATTATGATTATAACGTTTTTCAGTAGTGCTAGCGGCTAGTTCAAATAATTAAGAAAAGCAAGTCAATCTTTGATTACCCGCCATAGCCAAGCCAAGACGTTGGTAGCCCCTATTTGATAATAATTTTATCTTTAAAATTTATACTTGTTTCCTCTCGATCTCAATTTCTTTACTATAGTTTTCACATTTCTTTAATACACAACTGAATTCCTAGTAAATTTTCAAAAACAAAAATAAGTTTATTAAAAACTATTTTTTTTAGATTTCAAATTCTGGTTTAGTTTTTGAAATCATTGGTAAATAACCATAAAAAACTTTAGAAGTGGAACTAGTATTTATAAGTTTAATTTTAAAAAACTAGAGATAAAAAAGTTATCAAAGGCACAATCTTATGGAGGTGGTAAAAGAGCATCCACACAATAATAGAGCCATGGAAAAAGGCTTAGTGGGAGGTTTCTCTCTCAGTATTTGGAAACTATAATTCAGTATATTCCCATAGAAAACTCGCCATCTTTACTCTGCTACATTGAAAACCAGTTCGTTCTTCAATTTTCCATTTCGCTACATACTTGAAATTTGGAAACACCCTCTTTAATATTTCGACAAGTAAAACAATCCCCATATCGACGTTTGGTTACATTACTAATAAATAACTCTGTTTTCCAGTCCTATGCACCTCTTGATTCGATATTACCCAATACATCTGTTAAAATAACCATCGTAATCATAAAAGCTAATTGAAAGCATTCAGCACATAGCTGTTGCTAAAATCAAAGACTTAATTGAAAAGGCTAAAGTATTAAGAGGAACTCACGGCTCGGGAATCCAAGTAGGCGGGTCAGGACCATAGTGTTTGTAACATCCGTAATACATCATCTGGTGGAAGGAGAAGGGAAGTTCAGGGCTAAGAACTCGCTTGGAGATATGGCGCCAAGTCTCAGGAGTGCCATTACCGTAGCTTTGTATGATTTCTGTGAGAAGTCCATGGAGTTTCTCGGCAACTTCAGAAGCAATCCCGAGAGCTTTGATGTCGATCACAGAAATGGAGTCCAAAGTTTTGTGATCCATTGGGGAAGCAATCCACTGAGATTGAGAGATAACTGTTGAGAACGTTTCATCCATTATTCATGTCTGTTGTCATGGTTTTGTTGGAAAATATTAAAAGGATACTATACTTTTGAAACCATTTACGAAAATATCGTTGTTTTCAAATTATTTGTAAAAATATTGTTGTTTTAAATAAGTCGAGGATTGAAAATTCGACCTAGATAAGTCGAATTTTGAACCCTCGACCTTTTTTTTTTTTAGGAAAATATTGTTGTTTTCAAACGGATTCTGTTATCTCAGCAAGTCTGACTAAATAAGGAGCTAATGAATCTCCTTCTTTTTGCCGCTAACGAGCTAACAAGCTAATAAAATTCGAGAGCAAGATTATAAGAGACAGCGAGAATTTGAGAGAACGAGATTTTGAGCGAGAGCAAGAGCGTGATCGAGAGCGTGAGCAAGAGCAAGAGCGAGAGCGAGATTTTGATAGAGAGCGATAATACTGTACAAATTTCCCTTTTTTTTTCCTTTTTAATTATTACATATTCCACCTTCTTCTTTCTAATCATTTCTTCTTCTTTTTTTTTTTTTTTTTATTTTATAAAAAAAAATTATAAAACTATTTATATTATTTTATTTAAACTCTAAAGAATAAATTAAAAATAATAATAACTCATAAAAATAAAAAAATGTAAATTAAATATCTCATCTATATAAAAATAATTACAAAAATCAATGTGTCCCACAAGGCGGACGTCGTCGATTTCGAGCTGGTTGTCGTCGTCGACTTCGAACTTGAGGTTGCTCGGGTTCTTCTTGATGTTGCTCTGGTACCTCTGCAGACGCTTCATAATATAAATATTCATTATGCTCTCCACGACCCCGACCATGTCCATGCACATATGAAGACGAAAGACCAGCCTCTGAGTCATAATGTCCTGAACCAAATGCTAGCATCATCATCATCGGACTAACATAATCAGTTTGACTCTGCGTCTGCGTCATAGGGGGCAAATCTTCCACATTATGTGCAACCTCATCAAACTCATCCTCTTCCCGAACAGGTCCTCTACGTCTAGGAGCTGGTGGAGGAACAATAGGTATATCGTACATATAATGAATTTTCTCCATATACCTTTGGTTGTCACTACATATAGCAAGAACCTGGTTCGGATCATTCGCAACCTCACAGAGTCTACTGTTGTTCGATCTCTGTGAATTATAAAAAAATTAGACAATATTTAAAATAAATTTAAATTAAAAAAAATAGATAATTTCATTCATTTACCAGATGACCCACAGTTGCTCCCGGACGAGTGACGTAGCACCTTGTGATATTATCATACCAATGAATATATTCTGGAGTGACATTTATGTCAAATTGTTCAAGAGAAACCCCAACTGCAATAAACCTTATACGATAGTGCCATCGCACTACCAAATGTGTAACTTTTTTGGACCAATCTCCAGTCCTTAGGTCAATATCATGCAGTACGGGTTCAGTATTACAAGGCGATGGGATATCCTACTGAAAACCGAATTGTCTCATCACCCTGTCAGAAAGATGCCACTCACCAATGTGAAAACATATGAGAGGACTCATCGTCCGCCATATGTTTTGACCATTCGTACAAAAATTAGGCAAAGTATGCACAATAATTTTGTACGGCTCCCAAATAACCTAAAACACAAAATATTATATTAATACACCTTAAATTTTTCAGTAAAAAAAGTGTTTAGTTCGAAAGATTGTGTTGATATATATTAAGCTCAATTAGAAAACAATTTGTATGTGCTAAGACCGTTAGCAAAAAATTTTCTCCATAACATAGAGATGTTTAAAACTTTCGTAACTCAAAACAAATGACTTAAAGTTTCTCATAAAGAAAAAGCTCAAATTTGGCACCTACGTTTAGGGCACATCAATCTCAATAGGATTGAGAGGTTAGTGAAGAATGGACTTCTAAACGAGTTAGAAGAAAATTCTTTACTTCTGTGTGAGTCATGCCTTGAAGGCAAAATCACTAAAAGACCTTTTACTGGAAAAGGTTATAGGGCCAAAGAGCCTCTAGAGTTAGTGCATTTAGACCTTTGTGGTTTGATGAATGTATAAGCCAAGGGAAGCTACGAGTACTTCATCACTTTCACTGATGATTATTCGAGGTATGGGTACGTTTATTTAATGCAACATAAGTTTGAATCCTTTGAAAAGTTCAAAGAGTTCAAGGCCAAAGTTAAAAATTCATTAAGTAAAACGATTAAAACGCTTCGATCTGATCGAGGTGGAGAGTTTTTGGATTCTGAGTTCCAGAACTATATGATAGAATATGGAATCGTTTTCTAACTCTTAGCACCTAGTACACCTCAACAAAATGGTGTAGTAGAGAGGAGAAACAGAACCTTGTTGGAAATGGTTCGGTCGATGATGAGTCATGCTTTCTTACCGTACTCATTTTGGGGTTTTGCAGTAGAGACTACCACTTGCATCCTAAACTGTGTTCCCTCCAAGAGTGTTGCCAGAACACCTTTGGAGTTGTGGAACGGGTGTAATGCTAGTTTATGTCACTTCCACATCTGGGGTTTCTCACCACATATGCTTGAGGCTAATCCTAAGAAATTGGAACTACGTTCGAGGTTGTGCCTATTAACAAAGTATTTGTATCGACAAATGCTACTTTTCTTGAGGAGGATCATATAAGGGAGCACAGTCCTAGAAGTAAAATCTTGTTGAGTGAGCTTTCCAAAGAAACTACTGAAACTTCAACAAGAGTTGTTGAAGAGTCTGCTACCTCAACAAGAGTTATTGATGGAAGTTCATCTAGTAGATCAAATTCACCTCAAGAGTTGAGGGAACCTCAACATAGTGGGAGGGTTGTGAACCCACTTATTCGCTATATGGGTTTAACTAAAATCCTAGCTATGGTAGCTGATGGTGAGGTTGAGTATCCAAAGTCTTACAAGAAGGCAATGGAGGATGTTGACAAAGGGTTATACCCAGGTAGAGGGAGTTAACTATGAGGAGACTTTCTCACCTGTTGCCATGCTTAAGTCTATCCGCATCCTCCTATCCATTGCCTCATGTTATGACTATGAGATATGGCAAATGGATGTCTAGACTATTTTTTCTGAATGACAATCTTAAGGAGACCATTTATATGGTGCAGCCCAAGGTCAAAAGCAAAAGGTTTGCAAGCTGAATTGGTCATTTTATGGATTGAAACAGGCATCTCGATCTTGAAACATAAGGTTTGATATTGCGATCAAATCTTATGGCTTTGACCAAAACATTGATGAGCCTTGTGTCTACAAGAAGATTGCCAACAGTTTAGTAGTTTTCCTAGAGTTGTATGTAGACAATATCCTATTCATTGGGAATGACATAGGTTTACTGACTTCAGTTAAGAACTAGCTAGCGACCCAATTCCAAATTAAAGATTTGGGAGATGCTCAATTTGTTCTTGGGATTTAGATTTTTCGGGATCAAAAGAACAAAATACTAGTACTATCTCAGGCATCGTACATTGATAAGATGTTGATCAAGTATTGGATACAAAACTCCAAGAGGGGCCTATTGCCTTTTCGGCATGAAAGTTACTTTGTCTAATGAACAGTGTCCTAAGAAATCTCAAGAGGTTGAGGAAAAGAGACGGTCCCCTATGCATCTGTTGTTGGTAGTTTGATGTACACGATGTTATATACTAGACCTGACATCTGCTACGTTGTAGAGATAGTCAGTAGGTATCAGTCTAATCCATGACAGGGTCACTAGACAGCAGTCAAGAACATCATCAAGTATCTTCGGAGAACGATGGACTACATGCTTGTGTATGTTCTATGGATTTGATCCTTACAGGATATACAAACTCTGATTTTCAGACTGATAAGGATTCTAGGAAATCCACTTCAGCATCAGTGTTCACCATTAAGGGAGGGGTTGTAGTTTGGCGAAGCACCAAGCAAGGGTGCATTGCTGACTCCACCATGGAGGCTGAGTATATAGCGACTTGTGAAACTTCTAAGGAGGTCGTTTGGCTCAGGAAGTTCCTAACTGATCTGGAAGTTGTTTCAGACATATCTAGGCCCATCACTATTTATTGTGATAATAGTGGTGCTGTGGCGAATTCTCAAGAGCCTCGGAGTCATAAGCGTGGCAAGCACTTAGAGCGAAAATACCATCTCATCCGAGAGATTATGCATTGAGGGGACGTGATTGTCACGAAAATAGCTTCAGAGCACAACCTTATTGATCCATTTACGAAGGCTCTCACGGCTAAAATGTTTGAGGGTCACCTGCAAAGTATGAATCTATGGGACAGACCACGGCAGGAAGTGGGAGATCTTGTACTGGTCGTTTATGCTCTAGTTTATTGTTTTGTGTACTTGTAATGATATTATCTTGTACACTCCACTAGCTTTAGGAAAAGTGGGAGATTGTTGGGTTGATGTCTTAAATCTCGTAGGGTCTAGTAGTTTGTAAACACATGTATAAATAAACGTTTTGTGATTTATAATATGAGATATTTTATTCATTCCAGTCTATGAAATATGAGATATTTTAGTTGCTTTAACCACAAACCAATAAACTAAGATCCATGATTATCTTGTAACTTAAGCATGTATGTGAATACATACAGGTGGATCGTGCTTTAAGTGATAACCTAAATGGTTTGTAGTATATGGATAAAGGAGGGAAACCTTATCCTGGTGACATTACGAATGTGGCCCGCTTTGTAGGTGTTACAAATATTGTAAAGTGCTACAAAAAATCTGATCCTGATCATTCATGTATTAGACATACGAGCGGAGATACTCTATACAAAGAAGTTTGTATAAGATGAGACCACAAATTGTTTAGTCTTGTTATATAACTGCGTTCATAATTGAGACTTTCATTTCACTAGGATGACTATAGGTAACATGACCTTAATTTTGAGTGAGTTGTGAACTCTTGCCTATGAGGGCAGTCCTTTGATTTGTATAGGTGAGAGTGACCAGATCGCCGACTCAAACCTACCACTTTTGGGATTCGTCTGATTGGGGAGTTGAGAACTTAGCTACATAAGACGGAATTCACTTTTTCCTCGAAGTAGGGGTAAATAGATAAATTGCTCCTTTAAAAGCTGATTTTGGGGCTTAAACAATGTGACATCACACCTTCTCTTGGCCTAAGAAGGGTTTAATCATAGTGGGACTATGATATATTGTTCATTAGAGAAATCGGTGATACTTAAGAAGTTAGATGTAACTACAGGGGAAAAACGGTAAATTGGCCTGACTGTATTATGAGCGATTTGTGAAGGGTCATCGTACTATTGATTAGTTATATCCAATGGATGCAAAAATATATCTGTAGTGTGAAGAGTGTTGTTGTCAGTCTTTAGTGAAGTGCCCGACAGTTAACAGATGGTGGATTTTGTGCTTAAAAAGTTCAGTTAGTTATGTGGAGACATGCAAGTGGAGGCATCCTATACAAAAAGTTTTTAAAGACCATACCACAACATGATTAATCTCTCTTTATAACATCGTTGACTAAAAAGATTAACATTTCATAGCATGACCATAGATAACTCAATCTCAATCCTAAGTGAGTTATGAACTCCTGTCTATGAGGTAGTCCTTTGATTTGTATGGATGAGAGTGACCCAATTCGCCGATTTAATAAACCTATTATTTTGGAGATTTTTTCAAGTAGGGAGTTGAAAACATAGCTACCAAGATGGAATTTGCTCATTCCCATCTTTAAGGTAGATGAATTGCTTCCTTAAAGGCTGATTGTGGGTCTTAAACAATGAGGTTTCACCCTTTTATTGGTCCAAGAGGGATTTAGTTTATCGTTGGACTATAAACTGATTGTTCCTTAGAGAGATTGGTGGTACTTAAGGATTAAAAGGTAATTACAGGGGTCAAATAGTAATTTGACCCAGATGTAGTTACGAGTAATTCATGAAGAGTTGACTTATTGATAATTGGTTTTATCCACAGATACAAAAATATTCTACAGTGTGAAGAGTGTAGTTGTGAATCTTTAATAGAGTGACCCACATTTAATGAATATTGATAAATTTAATTAAAGAGTTTAATTAATTAATCTTGAATTATCGGAGCTTCTAATCTGTAGGACCATTAGGTCCCCTTGTTAGCTCACTAAGGATAAAATAAGGATTATTTAGTTTTGAAAAATTTTGAATTGTTCAAATTATAAGGGAATTTATGTTAATTGTGAAGGGATTGAATCCCAATACAGAAGTGTTTTATCGCTTTTTGTATTAAATTGGGATGGAAAAATCATTTAATTAATTTTACATAATTAAAATAGGTTATGCATATAAATTTTCAGTTAAAAAAAAATTACCTTCGAAAACCAATTTCTTCAAAAGAATCCTCTGCATGATCCTCCAAGGTCACGAACGAACACCATCAAGAGATCTTCTCTGCTATTCTCTTTGGACAAGGAGACTGTTGGGAACCTTTGTGGAATTGAAGGAAGAATTCAGAGAACCCTTTCTCTTTATGTGACTTGATGGAGAATTGGTGTGAGGTTGTGAGGGAAAGGCAAAGAGGGAAAGGGTAATTGCCCCTCTCCCATGTTTCCCTCTATTCCACTTTCCTACAATGCATGAGAGTTTAAAATTAAACTAATATAATGAAATTAATTAATTAATTAATTAATAATTAATTAATAAAATATATAATATTTAAATTAATTAATTTCAATCATATTCTAAATATGCATCTCTCACATAACCTATAGTTTTAATATGAATCTTATTCAATTAATTATAACCTATAGTTTTAATATAAATCTAATTTCTATTAATTTAATATTTGAATCTTATTCAAATATTAATACTCTCATGTTACATAGTTTAATTTTGAAACTAATTCAAAATCAACTATATATTATGCTAATTGTATTGATGCATGGAAAATGGAGTAAATAAATATGCATTTATCGTTCGTTCTCCATGCGTCGCTGGTCATGCATTGGACTAAGGGGTATGCAATATGCGTCGAAGAATCCAATCGATGACCAAATTCCTGCCATAAGTTTTCTTGCTCTCTCGCCAAGTATAACGAGATCGCAAGTTTCTCGGATGATCCGAGGTCAAACTCAGGGACTTGTAGCTAAATGTTATGAAGTAAAGTGTTTGCAACGAAGAATAAAAGAATATTGAAGGTTATGGGCTATACGCTACTCCTACTCCTAACTAACAGATTAAGCATTGGAAGTATGACTATGAGAGATAGAGACACGACAACTGTTAACGCGTAATAAAATGCATGGAAAAATAGATAAAATGGCAGGGATGACTTCACCGCATCACTAAGCTTGATCGCAAGGGTAACCCCAGTCAACATAAGCTATGCGATTATGTTACACACACTAAACAAAGACGCATGTGATATATATGCGATAGTGTCGAGAGGCCTTATGTCTAAGTCTCTATTCTTGCTCATGTGCTCCCACACATAAACAAGATGACCGCATACCACTATATCCTACTTCTGGATGCATGCGATGTGACCACATACTTTCATATCCTATCTATAGGGTGCACATGCTGTGTAATAGCAAACAGAGCTTATCTCTAAGCCTCTATTCTTGCCTATGCGATCCCATATGACTCTCTCAAGCCTAGATTTGGTTTTTAGACTACTCTCTCAAGTATGCCTAAATGATGAATGATACGCTCATAAGACAAGGTAATCACATAAACATGGTTGACATAAGATTATTCCTATCTCTAGGAACACTACTTATTTTGCTTAATGAGTTCCACCACTTACTCTCCTGGGCAGTTAGCTACCGCTGATCAGCTCATAAACAAGCATTGCTACAACATCACACTAAGCAAATAGGATTTTCTCACAATATTCGCGCAATGCACACCTCTCGGTGGTTTGCTACTTGCTTCATATGTCTATGCCGCATGATTAAGTATGCGATACTCTAGCAATCTTACTTAGTCTTTGTAGTGAAAGTAAAGGTGATAAGAAAATGAAGATGGAATCGAAGGAAATAAAGAAATGCATTGATTACAAAATGTATTAGTCTCTTAACCCACAATGTAATACAATATAGAGATAGAAGAGATATAGAGGGTCAGATGGGCAATGCCTTGCTTCCATCAGATATGTGTCAAGGCTATCGATGGTGCCATGGATGGGCGGTGGAGTAGTCTCTCTCGAGATCTATCTCCGGCGGAGCTCCGGTCATTATTTGGAATGGTAGGAGGAATGAAGAACTCTCAAGACTATCTTCTCACGCTTTCGTCTGGATCATAAGGGTCTGCTCGAAGGCAGAAGCTTGGATGATTTCAAGTTATGCTCTAAAGCTTCTATTTATAGAGCTTGATCGTCGACAGCATTAATGGTCCTTCTCTGAAATTCTGGAGCTAACGAGGTGATGGACCTGCTCTGAATCTCTACTGCTAACGGCGTGGTAGGTGAAATGTCAACATCACCTTTTGATACTCCCAAGGTATGCATTCATGTTTGGTTTCCGAAGTATCATCACATTCCACCTCCCTTGCGTTCATCCCTCTAACATGGCAATATGAGAAAAGTTTCTTCATAATCGACCCCTTCTATTTGGGTATAACCTTTTGTCACAAGCCTTGCTTTGAAGGTTTGAACCTTTCCATTTACACTTCTTTTCCTCTTATAGATCCGCTTACAACTTAAAGGTTTTACACCATTAGGTCGATCTATAAGATCCCAACCTGAATTGGAACATATAGATTCCATTTCAAGATCCATGATTCTGACCCATTCATCTTTATCAACATCTTCCATTGCTCTTTTAAAAGATAGTGGATCCTTAATGCCATTATTAGATATGATGACATGGACTTCTGTTAAACCCATATATCTCATAGGACGGGATATAAGCCTCCCATTACGATGAGACTCTTTCAACTCTTGAGAATGATTTTGACTAGATGTATTAGCACCATCAACAACTCTTGCTGATGTACCAACATTATCAACATCTTTCATTGAAGTATTGTTATTTTCATTGGAAATTTCACAAACTAATTTATTGCGTAGTTTGTGATCTCTTATGTGATCTTCCTCCATGAATGTGGCATTTGTCGATATAAATACCTTATTTTCCTTTGAATCATAAAAGAGACCACCCTTAGTTTCCTTGGGATAGCCTATAAAGAGACAAACCTTGAACATGGTTCAAATTTCTTTTGGTTTGTTGTCAGCACATGTGTTGGACATCCCTAAATTTTGAAATATCGTAAACTCCCTTCATTTCCTTTCCATAATTCAAAAGATGTTTGAGAAAAACTTTTGGATGGAACATTATTCAGGATATGTACAGTAGTCTCTACTACATAACCCCAAAAGGAATCAAATAAATGAACATAGCTCATCATAGACCGAACCATGTTCAACAAGATTCTATTTCTTCTTTCTGTTACACCATTATGTTGAGAGTTGGGATGTGATTCCATGTTCTATCATATAATATTGAAATCCCGAGTCCATATATTCTCCACCTCGATTAGATCAAAGTGCCTTAATTTTTTTACCTAATAAATTTTCAACTTTAATCTTATACTCTTTAAGCTTTCTAAGAGCTTCAGACTTGTGTTGCATTAGGTAAAGATACCCAAATCTTGAATAATCATCTATAAAAAAAAATGGAATATTCAAAACCTCCTCTTGCCAAACATTCATCGTACCACATAGATCTAAATTTTACAAGTTCTAAAGGTTCTTTAGCTCTATAGCCTTTTCCAGAGAAAGTTTTTTTAGTCATCTTACCTTTAGGCATGACTTACATACTAATAATGAACTTTCCTCTAACTCATTTAGAAGTCCATTCTTTATCAATTTCTCAATCCTATCGAGATTTATGTGACCTAGTCTTAGTGCCAAAGTTGGGCATTTTCTTTAGAAGAATGTTTCTTCTTTTATTTTTATTCATTGCCGTTTTGAATAATTTAGTATTGAGGGGCATTTTTTATGCTAATGGTCTTAGCACATATAAATTATCTTCTAAAGTTGCTGAAAAAAATCTCAACACCATTCTTGAAAATAAACGATTTATTTATAAAAAAAAAATGAAATTGAATACATTTGTTCGATAAGACAGCAACTGAAATCAAGTTCCTTTTGATACCAAGAACTATAAATACATTATATAATAATAAAAAGGATTATTAGACAGATAATTTTATGCTCCCCATGGCAATGGTTAAGACGACCCCTCCGGTTCTGACCCTCATGGTCATCTCAATAGCTTCCAGCTACCTCCAGAGCTAATTCCCTTCAAAGAAAAACATACATGTTCAGTGGCTCCTGAATCAATTGTCTAGGTAGAACTATCATTTTTCACCAAACAAGTTTCTAAGACAAGCAAATCATATTTACCTTCTTTGGCTTTCTTCTTTTTAGCCAAGTACTTTGGGCAGTTCCTCTTTCAGTGCCCATCTATGTTGCAATGGAAACAAATTCCCTTTGCAGGCTTGGTCTTCTTGCCCTTCTAGGCAACAGCAGAAGGGACAACTTTATTCCCCTTTCCAAATTTTTTCTTCTTCGACTTTTTTGAACTAGAAGAAGGTCCAGACTTAGTCCCAGAGGTCAAACCTCTATGAAAGCTCCTAGAAGAGCTAATAAAATTTGCTTCTCATGCTGCATTTTGACTTTCATATGGGACTCAAAGGTTTGTAGCTCATTGAGAATGGTAGTTAGGTTGTAGTCTAGCTTGTTCATAACATCATTACTATGGAATCGGAGGAAACTTTTTGGAAGAGTCTCAAGAATAAAGTTGATCTGTTGATAACGGGCAGAAATGCATGTTATTACAGCGCAAAGTTATAAAACAATGTAGGATTGCGTTGATAAAAATATACAATATTATGTTCAAAAGCATTAAGTTCACAACATTGCGATCGCATGCATCCATCGCATTAAAACAGATAACTTATGTATTTTTGTGCAGAAAATGCATTGACGCAAGGCGAAAATGCGATCCAAAGAAATTAATATCCGAGCGCATTAAGAGATTACGTTGACGCAAGGCTATGCGACCACTTGCGCTCGTGAATATCTGCTCAAGAAGGTTGCCGCATAGAGCCGGCGCATCTGGATGAAAAGCGTAATAAATCACGATGGGACAGAAAGCTGATGATGGTCGATTCCAAATTAAGTTGACAAGCTGTTAACGACCTACTGTAGCAAGTACACTCAACTTTTCGGTGACAAATATTCGGCACATCAGACAGAAAATTAATGACATCCGATCAGTGCAATCATAAGAGAGAATAAGCCTTTCACCCCAAAGCTCTATAAATACCAAAGGCCACCTTCAGTGAAGGAGTTCGTTCAGTTAGATAATTTTCCCTATAGATAGAAGTAGCCTTATTCATAGTTTTCTTTTACTTAGAAGGCGGAAGCGAGTGAAGGGAGATTATACTGAGAGATCGTTCCAGTGGACTTGGAAGAGTACCAGAAGTGTCGAAACCAGAGAGAGGGTCGATTTTTGCGGAAGCAAGAACATCTTTTGGGCAGAATAGAGGTAACACAGTGTAAAAACCTTGGAAAGCAAGGAATTGCTACCAGGCTCTCTACCATTATTTCCATTATCATTTTGTACTCTGAATTTATTTATAGAAATGAAAATTGCATCTTTATATTTTTTCACTCTCTGTACATTACGCGTGAGTAACTAAATATGTCGAATGGGTTGAGAAGCACTTAGCTAGCATAATTGGGGATCTTCATTCTATGCGATTATCTTGTATTATGTATGCGTCATTCGTCCATTAGAGATACTCGGAAGGGTAGTGTAAGGATAGAATCTAGGCTTGGAAAAGTCATATTAGAATCTAGGCTCGGAAGAGTCAGATTAGAAACGCATAATCAAGAGATAGAAGCTTAGGAATAAGCTATGTTTGCTATTAACGCATTGCATGCATCCTAGAGATAGGTTATGATTGTATGCGGTCACCATGTCCTTATGTGCATCTTGCATCATCACATAGGCAAGAAGTAGAGACTTAGGAATAAGCTCTATAGACATTATCGCATTCATCGCATGTGTCCTAAAATTAGGAGCCATCGCATTTGCATTGGAAAATAATTTGCTATCACATGAGTGTATCATGATCGCATAGTTTAAACGCATTCTCGAGAAACGCTAGCTAAAGACCTTCTCAACCTACATATTCAGTGCATCTATCGCATAATCACTCTTTTCTCAAATTCGCCGCATACTTTTTATACCTTAAACAACAAACCAACCAAACCATTGATTTAATTGTTACCGTAAAGTGATCTAAAAATTACCACCGCATATTGTTTTCCTTAGTCCCTGAGTTCGACCCTGGGCTTACTAGGAAACTCAGTAGGATTTATACTTGGGTCCTACTGAGAAAACTTGTTTACACAATGCATTTTCCACCAACGCAATCCTTTCTATTATTTCATCACATAAAATAACGCATCAAGTTTTTGGCGTCGTTGCCGAGGACTTCGGCAATACATCATGTTAACGGCAATTTTCTGATTTTCTTTGCAGCTTTCAATCTCTGGCGAATTACGACCCAGAGATTGAAAGAACGTTCTGACGAAGATTGAGAGATAGCCGCCAATAACAACAACAAGAGAAAGATAACATGGCGGAACAACCGGGAAATGGAGCACCAAATGAAAATAATGTCATGGCGAATCCCATCCAATTGGCGAACAACCGCAATAGGCCCATTCAGGACTATGCGTCACTTAATCTCTACGATTTCTCCCTAGGAATCATGAGGCCCGCTCTTGATGGATAAAGATTCGAAATGAACCCGGTGATGCTACAGATGATCCAAACTGCCAGACAGTTTGGTGGAAGGCGTGGCGAGGACTTGCACTCCTACCTCCGGAGTTTCATAAAGATCTGCAACACTTTTATGTTCCCTAATATCTCCACCAAGGAAGTTCGACTAACTTTGTTCCCGTTTTCGTTGTGTGACCTGGCACGAAAATGGGCGTACTCTCTCGAACTGGGGGAGATTACCTCATGGAACAAGTAGTAAAGAAGTTTATGAAGAAATACTTCCCTCCAATGGAGAATGCCGGAAGAAGGAAGTTGACGACTCACTCAGCGATGCTTGGGCGAGGTTTAAGAGGTTGGTAAGAGATTGACCGCATAACGGCTTACCAGACTGTTTACAAATGAAGATCTTTTATCACGAATTAAACCCCGCTTCGTAGACCACTGCCAATGCAACAGCAGCTGGAGGTCTGCTGGATAAAACTTATGATGAGGCCAAAAACATCCTTGATCGCATTTCTAAAAATCATGAAGACTGGAGAGAAAGCAATCAAAGATTGAGAATCAAGGACAGTGACACGAACAATGGTGTCATCGCATCCCTTCAAAGTCAAATGACTGCGATGATGAACTTGATACAGGGAATCACAATCAATAGCCCATCAACGCACGGTGGCAAAGTGAATGCAATCAACCAGACGATCGCAAGATGTGCTACTTGCGGTGAAGGACACACAATGGAGGAATGCCCGCAAAACCCACAGTCAATTTATTTTGTGAAGAATAATTCGTTTTCTAACACGTACAACCTTGGGTGGAGAAACCACCCCAACTTTGCATGGAATAATCAACAACAAAATTTTCAATCAGTGGCGCAAAAAGAAGGGCCATCTGAATTTTTTCCACGAACCAACGGTTAAACGAGTAATCAAGCCAACAATTCGCAGGCGCCGCAATCTTCCTCTTTGGAAAGTTAGTTAAAGCAATATATTGAAAAGAATGAAACAGTGCTTCAAAACCAAGCGATGTTTTTCCACAACCTGGAAATTCAGATAGGCCAGATTGCGGGCGAACTCAAGAACAGACCACAGGGGGCCCTACCAAGTTCAACGGAACTCCCACGCAACCCGGGGGAATAGGTAAAGAGCAATTTCAAGTGCTGATATTGCGTAGTGGAAAGACTGTGGTGGAGTAGAAGAAGAAGCCTAGCCGGACTGCTCCAATTGTGCTGGAACCAGAGATTGCGGCGACTCGAAAAGAAACAGAAGAAAAAGAAGCGATGAACCCAGAAATTGCGTCCACCTCGAAGCCAAAAGAATAGGGGACCATAAGAAAACAGCTGCCACCATTCCCACAGAGACTCAGAAAGAAGAAAAATGATGAGGTATAGTATTAACGCTTCATGACTATGTTAAAACAATTGAATATTAATATTCCATTCACTGAAGCAATTGAGAAGATGCCCGTATACGCGAAGTTTCTAAAGGATATGGTGACAAAGAAGAAAAGCACTGGTAAGTTCGCTATGGTGGCTTTGACGCGAGTTCAAAATCTATAATCCCACCGAAAATGCGCGACCCTGAGAGTTTCATTATACCTTGCTCCATTGGAGGATTATACATCGGGCAAGCGCTATGTGATCTTGGGGCCAGCATTAACTTGATGCCCCTGTTGATTTTCAAGCAGCTGAATGTGAGGCAACTTGCGCCCACGACAGTGACTCTTCAATTAGCGGATAGAGCTCTTGTGCATCCAGAGAGGAAGGCTAAGGATGTGCTGGTTATGATCGACAAATTTATATTACCAGCAGACTTCATCATCCTAGACTACGAAACTGACAAGGATGTGCCCATCATCCTAGGGCGACCATTTTTATCAACCAGTCGTGTCCAGATTGATGTGCACAAAGGAGAGATCACCTTGAGCGTGAATGGACAGAAGCTCAGGTTTGACATTATCCGAGCCATGAAATATCCTGATGAAGAAGACCTTAATGAATCCGACGATGAACAAAGTTTGAATGACGAAGAGAAGCCTGAAGATGAAAACGAAGATGAGGATGCGATCGCATCCATTGTAGCATGCAATGCGATCACGAAAAAAACAAACAAGGAAGATGAGATGATCATATCCAAAGAAGACAATCTGACACTGAATGAAGAAAGAAAAACAACAAAACCATCTTTAGAACAACCACTAACAATAGAGCTGAAGACCCTTCCTAACCACCTAAAGTATGCATTTCTAGGGCATAATGAAAAGCTACCAATAATCATTTCCTCTGCACTTAACGAAGACCAAGAAAATACGCTGCTGAGCATTCTAAGAAAGTATGTAAAAGCACTTAGCTGGACGCTCACAGACATTAGAGGAATCAGCCCCGCATACTGTATGTATAGGATTCGTCTTGAAGAGAATCACAAAGGATTGATTGAACATCAGCGCAGACTCAACCCTACGATGAAGGAGGTCATAAAGAAGAAGACAATCAAGTGGTTAGACGTGGGCATCATCTATCCAATAGCAGACAGCACATAGGTCAGCCCCGTGTAATGCATGTCGAAGAAAGAAGGGATGACGGTAGTCCCTAATGCAAATAACGAGCTGATACCGCAAAGAACCATTACCGGATGGCGGATTTGCATGGACTACCACAAACTAAATGCGGCAACAAAGAAGGATCATTTCCCGTTACCTTTTATTGACCAAATGTTGGATCGTCTAACTGGAAATGACTTCTACTGCTTCTTGGATGGGTATGCCAGTTATAACCAGATCATGATCGCTCCTGAAGATCAAGAAAAAACCACATTCACCTGCCTGTATAGAACATTTGCGTTTCGACGCATGCCGTTTGGCCTCTGCAATGCGTCGAGCATTTTCCAAAGGTGTATGATGGCCATCTTTTCGGAATATCTTGAAGACTCTATAGAAATATTCATGGACGATTTCTCTGTGTATGGGCACACATAGATGTCTGTCTTGACAACTTGGAGAAGATATTGAAAATATTTGAGGAGACGAACCTCATGCTTAATTGGGAGAAATGCCATTTCATGGTGAATGAGAGCATTGTCTTGGGCACAAGGTCTCTAGGGAAGGGTTGAAGGTGGACAAGGCAAAAATTGAAGCGATTGAAAAGCTCCCACCTCCAACGAGTGTAAAAGTTGTCAGAAGCTTCTTGGGACATGCTAGATTTTATAGACATTTTGTCAAGGACTTCTCAAAGATTGCACGACCACTGAGTGCATATTTGGAGGCAGATAGAAAGTTTAATTTCGATGACCAATGCCTCAACGCATTCATGATTTTGAAGAACACATTAATGACCATGCATGTGTTGAACGCACCAGACTAGACAATGCTCTTTGAATTAATGTGCGATGCAAGCAGTTATGCGATGGGAGTAGTGTTGGCACAGAAGAGAAAAACAATACTACATCCCATCGCATATGCGAATAAAACCCTGAATCCTACTCAAACAAACTACACCACCATAGAAAAAGAATTGTCTACGGTGATACGTTGGAGAAATTCAAAGCATATTTGCTGGGAATAAAAGTACTCATCCACACTGACCACTCGACGGTAAAATATTTGATGACAAAGAAGGATGCGAAGCCGAGGTTGATTAGATGGGTTCTCCTCCTCCAGGAATTCAATATGGAAATCATTGATCGCAAAGGGATGGAGAACCAAGTTGCAGATAATTTATCTAGATTAGAAAATCCAGAGGTTGACTGCAATCAGTCAGAAGTGAGCACAACGTTCCCAGACGAGCAGCTATTTCAGATTGAAGAATTACCATGGTATGCAGATGTGGTAAATTATTTGGTTTGCGAGAAATTTCCCGAAGATTATACCGACCACCAAAAAAGGTGGCTCAGACATGAATGCAGATCTTATTATTGGGATGAGCCAAATCTGTATAAGATGTGGTCTGACCAGATTCTGCAACTGTTGTACCGGATGCTGCTCACCAACGCATATTATCACAATGTCATGATTCACCATATGGCGGGCACTTTGGAGGCCAGCGCAGAGCAGCGAAAGTATTACAAAGTGGGTATTATTGGCCAACACTATTCAAGGATACAAGAGACTACACAATGAAGTGTGACTAGTGCCAACGCACGGGTAATATTTCATGGAAGCATGCAATGCCCATGAACATCATTTTAGAATTGGAATTGTTTGACTTCTGGGACATTGATTTCATGGGACCATTCCCACCATTGAATGGTCACAAGTATATTCTGTTAGTCGTCGACTACGTTTCCAAGTGGGTAGAAGCAGTAGCATGCGCCGTAAGCGATGCGGCGGTAGTCTCCAAATTCCTGAAGAAAAATATTTTCACTCGTTTTGGCACTCCACGTGCCATAATAAGTGTTGAAGGTTCCCACTTTGTCAATTACATAGTCAACAACTTGCTGCTCAAATATAATATCCTCCACAAAGTGGCTACCACAGACGAATGGTCAGGCTGAAGTGTCCAGCTGGGAAATTAAGCTGATATTAGAAAAGGTGGTAAAGCCTTCGCGAAAAGACTGGACAACAAAACTGGACGATGCGCTGTGGGCATACAATACCGCCTATAAGACACCTATAGGCATGTCTCTGTATGCGTTGGTGTTTGGTAAAGCATGTCATTTACCACTTGAGCTAGAGCACAAAGTGCTGTAGACGGTAAAAAAGGTTAACTTCGACTTAAAGGCAGCAGAGGAAGCAAGAAAACTCTAATTGGTCGAGCTGGATGAATGGAGAACGCAAGCTTATGAGAATGCCAAAATTTACAAAGAACGAGCAAAACGTTGGCATGACAACCAACTATGTGGAAAAAATCTCCACGTAGGACAAAAGGTCTTGATTTTCAATTTGCGGCTACGGTTCTTTCCCGGCAAATTAAAGTCACACTGGTCCGGACCCTTTATAATTAAAGAAATATTCCCGCATGGTGTGGTTGAACTGATTAATGAGGAAGGGACCCGTACATTCAAGGTTAATGGGCAAAGAGTCAAGGCATATTGCGGGGGTGATTTTCATCGGGAAAAAACCTCTGTAGACTTGAGAAATCCGAAATGAAGGAAGATCGAGTGGCCCCTGCGCTGGCATGTGACAGAAAATCATCTGGAGTGCAAGTCTTTTGGAATATCCTTTTCTTATCAATGTTTCATGAACTCTCACTACTCTTATGTTATTTCGATTGCCGTTATCTTTGCATCTTTATATCAAAAAAAAAAAAAAATTTGTTAACTTTGTTTTTTTTCATTATTTAACCCTCTCAATGTTTTCTTTGCAACGATCGAGGTGAACGATTACGGAGGCACTACGCGAACGGCGCAATTACTTTATTCCGTCACTGCAATCAAAAGAGAACAATTCGCTGCAAAAAAGGATGCGTTCACAAATAATGCGGGCGACAGTGCAAATTTGGGGGTTGTATCTTTCCTTGACTTTATTTATTCCAAATTTTGCACTATCGCATCACATTTTAATTCTAAAGATTTTATCATCGCATCCTCTTTGGTCGGCGCAATTATTTAATATTGATTAATTTAGTAACTCACCGCATTATTTCTTTTTGTCAATTATGATTTCAATGATGAAACGTATGCCTCTATTTTTTCATATATGCTAGAGTCAACTTAATTTTAGGACAGTCACTTCATGAAATATTTATAGAAGTCAGTGGTCTAATAGCTTTCTTTCAAACTGACTTTTTACGAAACTTAAGAGCATCGCATGACTTCTTTCAATCTTTTAGCAATGAGGACATTGCCGCATTTTAAATTTGGGGGGTGTAACATTCATGTTTGACCTTGCTACTTTTAGCTTACAAAAAAAAAATCATAACGTTGCGATTAGATCCTACTCGTAGTTGGATGTCCGCATGACACCCGTGGGAGCAAGCCAAAAAGAAGGTAGGAATCGTGATCAACGCATAAATAAATGATCGCAACTTCGCTGTCAAATAAGCATGAGTTTGGACTGAGAAAAAGCAACTTGCTCATAGTTGGATATCCGTATGACACACGTGGGGGCAAGCCAAAATGAAGGCTAGGCACTTGGATAAACACAAGGTCATAGAAAAATAAATAAATATATGTCTAAAATATGCAAGGATAAAAATCATTTGAAAATACCCCAGTGAAAAAGTTTTTTTATGAAATAAATCATGCTATCCCCTAGAATTTGGTAAAGTCTTTTTGAAGGTTAAACTTGTGGTCCCTAAATTTTAGAAATATTTTAAGAAGAGACCTGGATAAAAATTAAGGAGATTTTGGTGCATAGGATTTGAATAAGGCATCTTCGAGAAATCTAGGAAAGAAGAAATCTTTAGTTTATGCTTGAGGACAAGCATTGTTTAAATTTGGGGCTGTGATAACAGACAGAAATGCACGTTATTACATTGCAAAATTATAAAACAATGCAGGATTGCATTGATAAAAATATACAATATTGCGTCCAAAAGCATTAAGTTCAGAATATTGCGATTGCATGCGTCCATTGCATTAAAACAGCTAACTTATGTATTTTTGTGCAGAAAATGCATTAATGCAAGGCGAAAATGCGATCCAAAGAAATTAACGTCCAAGCGCATTAAGAGATTGCATTGACGCAAGGCTATGCGATCACTTGCGCTTGCGAATATCTGCTCAAGAAAGTTGGCGCATAGAGCCAGCGCATCATGGTGGGCGCATCTGGGTAAAAAGCATAATAAATCACGATGGGACAGAAAGCAGGATGACGGTCGATTCCGAATTAAGTTGACAAGTCGTTAACGACCTATCGTAGCAAGTACACTCAACTTTTCGGTGACAAATATTCGGTGCCTCAGACAGAGAATAAATGCCATCCCATTAGTGCAATCATAAGAGAGAAGAAGCCTTTCACCCTGAAGTTCTATAAATACTGAAGGCCACCTTCAGTGAAGGAGTTCGTTCAGTTAGATAATTTTCCCTATAGATAGAAGTAGCCTTGTTCATAGTTTTCTTTTACTTAGAAGGCGGAAGCGAGTGAAGGGAGATTATACCGAGAGATCGTTCTGGTGGACTTGGAAGAGTGCCAGAAGCGTCGAAACCAGCAAGAACATCTTTTGGGCGGAATAGAGATAACACAGTGTAAAAGCCCTGAGAAGCAAGGAATTGCTACCAGGCTCTCTACCCGTATTTCCATTATCATTTTGTACTCTGAACTTATTTATAGAAATGGAAATTGCATCTTTATATTTGTTCACTCTCTGTACATTACGCATGAGTAGCTAAATCTGTCGAATGGGTTGAGAAACACTTAGCTAGCATAATTGGGGATCTTCATTCTATGCGATTATCTTGTATTATGTATGCGTCATTCGTCCATTAGAGATACTCGGGAAGGTAGTCTAAGGATAGAATCTAGGCTTGAAAAAGTCAGAATAGAATCTAGGCTCGGAAGAGTCAGATTAAAAACACATAATCAAGAGATAGAAGCTTAGGAATAAGCTCTATTTGCTATTAATGCATCGTATGCATCCTAGAGATAGGTTATGATTGTATGTGGTCACCTTGTCCTTGTGTGCATCTTGCATCATCGCATAGGCAAGAAGTAGAGACTTAGAAATAAGCTCTATAGACATTATTGCATTTATCGCACGCGTCCTAAAATTAGGAGCCATCTCATTTGCATTGGAAAATGATTTGCTGTCGCATGAGTGTAGCATGATCGCATAGTTTGAACACATTCTTGGGAAACACTAGCTAAAGACCTTCTCAACCCGTTCCGCCACATATTCAGTGCATCTATCACATAATCACTCTTTTCTCAAATCCGCCGCATACTTTTTATACCTTAAACAACAAACCAACCAAACCATTGATTTAATTATTACCACAAAGTGATCTAAAAATTACCACCGCATATTTTTTTCTTTAGTCCCTGAGTTCGACCCTAGGCTTACCAGGAAACTCAGTAGAATTTATACTTGGGTCCTACTGAGAAAACTTGTTTGCACAACACATTTTCCACCAACGAAATCCTTTCCATTATTTCATCGCATAAAATAACGCATCACCTGGCTGGCTTTGTCAATAACCGACCGGTTCATCTCAGGCACATTAAAGTGGATCATCATGTTAAAAACATGATCTCTAACAGAGGTCCTTTCTTGCATTCGGGCATTAAAGATGAATTTTAGGGCATCGTGCTTGATTTGTGTGGACGGCTATCCAAACATATCACGCAACAATTACATGATCTCTTGAGTAGAGACCATGTTCTTGTGCTTTTTGGCTAGAACTTCAGACAAGCTAGCCAAAACAGATGCACGGGCCTTTTTGTTGGCCTTAATCCATCTTTCATATGCCTCACGAATATTTCATGCAACATTAATAGAGGTGGGTATTTGAGGACATTCCTCAATTAAGACAAATTTCATATTGTCAATTATCAGCATGATATTAATTGTGTTTTTCCATGTTATGTAATTATCGTTAGTAAGTTTGTTAGCAGAAAGCAAATTTACTATTGCACTAGTCATTTTTTGCTGAAATAAGCAAATTTTAATATATGTTAAATAATAGCATAACTTTTTAAAACCCAATATAGTTTAGCAAGAATCATAATCAAAATCCTTAAACTCATATTATCTTGGAATGATACTTTAATGATCTAGAACAAAAAACCACCAAAGGGTAGTAAGTTATTCCTTCACTAAACTGAGACACCCTCAACCAAATAGTACTCTAGAATAACTCTTATTCCTATAGTGTTTAGTTACTATTATTTTAATCAAGAAAACTTTAACTGGTTTAATGGTTCTTGTGAGTGAAAGAGTTTGTGGGTCTCTTTCTAGAGCTTTCACGATGACCTAAGGTTTTATGTGAATGGCACAAACAACATTTGATGCATGATTTTACCGCATAATCATCAAAAGGATTGAAACGTGTTGTGGGGGTCTCAACCAAAATTTACAAAAGTTCAAGAGGTAGCTCACTTTTGTGGATGTAGTTGTTGCCTACTTCACTATGCATCCATTCAAACACAAGATCTTGTGTTGGGATGTATGCCTTAAAGTCTTGTAGTCAATATGTTATTTGAAATAATAGTTGATTATTTTATCATCCATTAAAGAAAGGTCCAACGTTATTTTATGAAACTTGAACAGTATGTGGTAAACATATAGGTGGATCATGTTTAAGTAATAATCTAAATGGTCTGTAGTATATGGATAAGATTGAGTGTCTTATCCTTGTGGCACTTATGGATACGACCCACTTTTTAATTGTTACACGAGTTGTAAAGTATTACAAATGATTTTATCCTAATTGTTCATGTGGAGACATGTGAGTGGGGGTATCCTAAACAAAAAGTTCGTATAAGACCGGATCGCGAAAGGATTAATCTCTCTTTATGACACCATTGACTGAAGAGAATAATGTTTTATAGGATGAACATAGGTAACTCGACCTCAATCCTGAGTGAGTTATGAACTCCTATCTACGAAGGAAGTCCTTTAATTTGTATGAGTGAGAGTGGCCCGCCTGGCCAACTCAATAAGCCTCCATTTTGAGGATTTTTCCGAGTAGGGAGCTAGGAACATGGCTATACAAGATGGAATTCACTCATTATCATCTTTAGGGTAAGTAGATGAATTACTCTCTTAGTGTTGACTCCAAGTTTTGAATAAGGAGACCCTTTCCTCTCATTAGCCTGAGAGGGTTTTGTTTATAGTAGGACCATAAACAAGTTGTTCATTAGAGGATCAATAGAACTTAAAGGATTCATATTAAAACTATAAGCTATATGAGAGAATACTTTATTTGAATAAGATTCAAATATTAAATTATATGAATGAGATTCATATTATAACTATATATTAAATTTAATATGGGTGAGATTCATATTGAAATTATAGCTTAAATTTAATGTGAATGATATTCATATTAAAACTATCGTATATGAGAAGAAAATACATTTGAATATGATTCAAATGTAACATTAATCAAATATATGATATATAATTAGTTACTATTAATTAATTGGATTAATTAATATTTATTTAATTTAAATAAATTAAATATGATTTAATTTAATATTAAATTAAATATTAAAGTTTAACTCCTCTGCAGTTACAGGGAGTTAACGTGAGAGTGAGGGATGTTATTTCCCCACTCACTAGTTTCTCAAAAGTACTTTATAGAAAATTTCCTTATGTGAAGTTACTTTTTCCTTCTCCAAAGGTGAGATCTCACCATCTCGATTTTTACTAGAGCAAGGAAGTTCAAGTGGTAGTGTCCAGTTCTTGACTGTATGTGGGCATTCATGGTTGTTTATGAGATTGGGAGAAGGAAGCATTGAAGAAGGTCTTCAAGGATAATGTTTCTTAAACAACATGCTTATGATTGTATGTTTATCCTGTTTTTGGTTTGTTTCGATGCTTTTCAAGAATTTTCAAAATGAATTTTGATGGCACATACGTCACGCTCTTCCATTGAGAAATTCAATTCCTTCAATTGATGCTTAAGTTTACCATCATTCCATTGCTTAGAATCACTTTTATCTTTCTATCATTTTTTGGTACTTGTAGGTCATTTGTGGTGGATTGTTGGGAATGACCCATATACACCTTAGGCCCAAGACCCACAAAAAAACACAAGGAGTTTCACCTTTCATTTCTTCCACATTGAGGAACTAAGAAGTGGCTAGAGGGTATAAAGTATAAGAGTACTTCTAGGAACTTGCAAAAGTGGAGGGAGTGAGAGTAAAGGGCCTTTCCCACACACACATGCTGCCACTACTGTCCATCCGATCAAAAGGATGGGCACCCAAGCTCGGGCAACCACGCTCATGCGAAAAAAAAAGATATGTTTTTTTTTTTTTAATTTTTAAACCGCTGAAGCTTTAATTATTTGGATAAAAAAAACATTTTAGGGTTAATTATATGTCGCTAATTGTTTCAGATCTAGTATTATTTTTTTCACAAAAAAAACGTTTCAGCCATTTTCTCTCTTTTTCATCATCATCTTCTTCTTCTTAAAAAACTAGGGGGGCTACTAGATTTCCATCCATCATCTCTGTATGTTTTTTTATTTTGAGCATACTTTTTCTCTCGATTTAATTCTAAACCTCCATTCGACGAGTGCATGTTTGAAGATGGGTGTTGTGTTAACCTTGGGGAACAACCAACAAGAATGATTTGCACCATGGTGGTGATGAATTTACTTGCAGGGCATTGGTTTCCACAACACAACAAATTACTTCCAGATCCGATGACGATTAACAAGTAGTGCATGTCAAAAGAGGGTGACTAGGAGACCAGATAGATAGATAAATAAGCTTGAGATCAGATAGATAAATCAAATAAGCTTGAGATCAGATAGATAGATAAAATAAGCTTACTTCCCTTATAATGCCATAATTCATGGATATTAGACTCAGAATCACAGTGGCACAATGGGCATACTTCACAATCAACGATGAATCGAATAATCAAAGCATTACAGATTGGGAGAGAATTGAGGCAAGCATGCTATAAAAATAACTTTGTCTTTTGCGGGATATAAAGAACCCATAAAGATTTCCAAAATTTTTCCATATTGAAGCTTAAAGAAGAGGAAGCATCCGACGATAGCACTAAAGCTAACTTGTATCCACTTTTGATCGAGTAGATACCTTTTTTTTTTTTAATCGTAATGCCATAAAAAGCTATCTAGACAAGGAAGAAAACAAAGAGAAATCCTCTTGATGATCTCCACATCTTTAAGACAGAAAAGCTCAATTAATCAAAGCTGATTCCAATGTCTCTCATAAATAAAACCATTCATCGAACATATAGTAAGGGGACAAAAGTTCTTATTTCACCTTAAGTAGAAATAGGATTTTCAAAATGGTAACAAAAGTTCTTATTTTACCTTGAAAATGCTTATTTTACATTTAGACATACTCAACTATCTATTTGGTCTTAATATACATATGGTATGTATGGTGTCTATTTTCATTCATTATGGACGCTTCATAATTTTACAATGATATGAATTGGATCAACGTTAAAAATATTATAAAGATATAAAATCATTAATTTTTAGAGAGAGAAAAAAGATAAGATCATTATTAAACAAATAGGATAATAGTCAAATTAGACCTACCTTCTTCTTCTTTTGCCTTCCTTTCCATTTGTGTATATCCTCTTTAGTCAAGTTTTTTTGTTTCTATTTATCAAATATAATAAAGTATGTGGTGAAATTGATGAGCATAACGGAGCACAATGGGAACATGATATGGAGAAAATATTATATAATAGTATATAAATATAATAATAGATAAATAAATAAAATAAACAAAATTATGAAAAATGGATAATATGAAAAATTGAGTGGAACTTTGAAGTGAATTTCTCACCCATGTGTGTTATTTCAAGATCTACCAAACGCCACTAATAGCCAAAGTGGCAAGTAGGATGTGGTACACTTTGAACACTATGCATAAGTTGTTGAATGACACATGGGCAACATATGTGGTAATGGAAAAATGACATTTGGCATTGGACACTAAGTATGGGCATCTAAAACCTATTTATAATATTAATAATACTCCCCCTTAAATGGCCATTATAAATATATAAAATATGTCTCTTTAAAACCTTAATAGAAAAAAGCCCAATGGGAAAAAATCCTAGTGAAGGAAAAAGAGTACATAATTCATATAATCTAATAATCCTAAAAGCATATAATATATTTGCTCCCTCATGGAAACATCACTTTAGATCTCTGAATCACCGCATTCCAATGTAGTGCATTAATTTTTCAAAGGTTACGGTAGGTAATGCCTTTGTAAATAAGTCAGTCAGGTTATCCTTCGAACAAATTTGTTTTACAGTGATGTCACCATTTTCTTCGAGATCATAAGCGTAGAAAAATTCTACTGAAATATGCTTTGTTCTATCTCCTTTAATATATTCTCCTTTGATTGGGCTATACATACTGTGTTGTCTTCATATAATATCGTTGGAAGATTTTTATTAGAATACAAGCCATTGTTTTATGAATATGCTGAGTCATTGATCTTAACCATACACATTCTCGACCAGCCTCATGAATCGTAAGAATTTCAGCATGATTTGAGGAAGTGGCTATTATGGTATGTTTCACTGATCGCCATGATAAAACAGTTCCTCCATATGTGAATAGATGACCTATTTGAGATCTAGCTTTATGTAGATCAGCTAAAGATCTAGAATCTTCATAACCAACTAGATCAAAATTTGATCTATTTGAATAAAACAAACTCATATCGATCGTTCCTTAGAGATAATGAAGTATATGTTTAATTCATTCCAATGTCTTTTTGTTGGAGAAGAACTATATCTAGCCAATAACTTTATTGAAAATCCAATATCAGGTCTTGTATTATCAGCAAGATACATAAATGCACCAATTGCACTAAGATATTATCAGGACCAAGAAGTTCTTCGTATTATCTCGAGGTCAAAATATATCTTTCTTCACATCTAGTGATTAAACTTTCATATAAAATATTTTCAAAACTTTTCCTATATAAATTGACTAATGAACAAATATCTCATCTACTAAATGTTCAATTTGCAAGCCAAGGAAAAACTTTATTTTTATAAGATCTTTCATCTCAAATTCCTTTTTAGATATTTTATTACCTTTGAAACTCTTCAGGAGTCCCAATTATATTTAAGTGATCAACATATACAATTATAATAGCAAATCCTAATTGTGTTTTCTTTATAAAAACACATGGACATATTGGATTGTTTTTATATCATTCTTTCAACAAATATCCACTCAGGTGATTGTACCACATCCATCCTGATTGTTAAAATCCATATAGTGATCTTTGTAACTTTATTGAATACAATTCCTAGGAATTTGATTTATATGTTTCAGGTACCTTAAAACCTTATGGGATTCTCATATAAATATCATTATCAAGAGATCCATATAAATATGTTATGACTACATTCATAAGATGCATATCCAGACTTTCATACATAGTCAGACCAATTAAATATCTTTGTATAATTGCATCCACCACCAGAGAATACGTCTCCTCAATAATCAATACTAGGTCTATGTAAAAAAACCTTGTGCAACTAGCTTGCTTTATAATTTGCTACCTCATTATTTTCATTTCTTTTTCTCACAAATACCCATTTGTATCCCACAAGTTTGACACCTTCTAGTATTTGAATTATTAGTCCAAGAACTTGACGTTTTGAAAGTGAGTTTAATTCTGCCTCAATTGTTTCTTTCTACTAAGGCCAATCTTTTCTATTGCTAACATAATAACCTCTATTTGCAATGCTGACATGAATAGAAAAGATTTTGGTTCATGATCCTCATTTTTAGATAAAATATCAAGAGCAATATTATACGCAAAAATGTTGTCAATAACTACATTAATCTGATTCCATCTTTTTCCTGTCATGACATAGTTTATTGAAATCTCATTATTATATTTAGGTATTTCATCTTTTTCATTAGTCATGTCAAGGATTTCTTCATGGGTATTTACATCCTAAACCAAGTCTTTTTTACTATGATTTATTTTTCTTTTTTGAGGATTTTTATTTTTGAAACCCACTGGTTTACTATGCTTCTAGCATTTTCCAGATTCATTATTAAAAACACTCTATGTTGGGATATCAATTTTCGATGGAACATTTGCAACTGGTATATGTGACTTAGTTACTTTCTTTGCATCTATAAATGCATCTGATAATTACTTTAATATATTTTGAAAATGAATTATCTCATGAACTTCAAGTTCACATTGATCTGTACAGAGATCTAAATGAGACAATAACGATGTATTCCATGTAATTTCTTTTTCCAACTTAATTCCTCCCCTAATGTTGGAAAATTGGTCTCATTAAAATGACAATTAGCAAATTATGCAGTAAATACATCACCTGTCAAGGGTTCAAGATATTTGATTATTGACGGGAAATCATATCCAATATATATTCTTAACCTCCTTTGAGGACCCATCTTAGTAAGTTGTGGTGGAGCAATTGGAACATATAATGACCATAAGCTAATTGTAATGGTAAGTACTTATGATAAGATATTGACCTAATGCGTACAAGTGACGTTGCATGCAAAATAGCATGTCCCTATACAAATGTAGAAAGTTTAGCTCTCATAAGCAATGATCTAGCAATTAACTACAAATGTTTTATAAATGATTCTGCTAAACCATGTTGTGTATGAACATGAGCTTTGGGATGTTCAACACTTATTCCCATTGACATACAATAATTATCAAAAACTCAGGATGTAAATTCACCAGCATTATCAAGACGAATGGTCTTAATTGTATAATCAGGAAATTGTGCTCTTAACTTAATTATTTGAGCAATTAATCTTGCAAATGAGATGTCAACTTGATAATAAGCACACGTGTGATCATGTGCTAGATGCGTCTATTAATATCATAAAATATCTAGATGACCCACTTGGTGGGTTAATAGGTCTACATATATCACCATGAATTCGTTCTAAAAATGCAGGTGATTCAATTCCCACTTTGACTGATGATGGTCTAATGATTAATTTGCCTTGAAGTAAGCACCACATGATAACTCATTAGATTGAAGAATCTTCTGGCTCTTCAAGGGGTGTCCATTTGAATTCTCAATTATTCTTCTCATCATTATAGACCCTGGATGACCTAATCTGTCATGTCAAATTGCATATGTTTCAATTACTCGTATCATAGTTGCACAATGAACCATAGTTGCATATGTTTCGATTACTCGTATATGAGTAATATAATTCAGAAGATAAAACAGACAACTTTTCTAATATATGTTTTCAATTTGAGACAGTAGAGATAATGTATAGATACTCCACATTATTCTTACAATCGGTCTCAATATGATAACCATTGCAACGTATATCTTTAAAACTTAGAAGACTTCTCTTTGATTGACTAGAGAACAATGCATTGTGAATTGTACATTTTGTTCTTCTAGGCAAATTAATATTTGTTTTTCCAAACCCTTCAATTAGTTTTGCAGAACCTGATATTATATTGACTTTTGCTTCCAACATTGTTAGTTTGAAAAAATATTTTTTTACTTGTAAGTATTGTATGTGTAGTTGCACTGTTTGCTAGACATAGATCTTCTTTGCTCATTTTTTAATAACTCAATATATGAAAATGATCCAGGTTTCTTCATTAAAAGAAAATAATTATAATAAAAAAAACAACATTTGGAATATACAAATGTCAACATTTATTAAAAAAAAAAAATATAGATAGATAAAAGAAAACAACAACATTAAGTCTAGATATTCTCAAAGTCAAAAGAAATACTTGATGTTTCATCTACTATGTCAATCTTCTCTTCAGAAGATTCAAAGAAGTCCGCCACATCTAAATTTATCATATGGGATGTCAAATATATCATTATCTTGATATGTAAAATTTTGCTTCCACATTTTTCTCTTTTTCCCTTCAAGGAGGCTTGATAGAGATCAATTAAGTGTTCTGACGTATGAAAAATACATGACCAATGTTCATTATTCTGCATCAGAAGCATTTATTTTTAACCCTCTTCGAACTCTTATCTTGTGGAGTTTTTCCTTTGTGATCATCATTTTTCATGATTCTTTTAAATTTAAATGTAGAATGACCACCACGAAAATAATAATTATTTCTTCCTTCGTCACGGTCACGACCACGACCTTAACCACAATTATTAACATTCACAACATTCACTTCAGGGAATGATGTTGTTCCAATTGGTCGAGATTCGTGGTTCTTCATCAATTACTCGTTATTTTGTTCGGTCACGAGAAGACATGAAATTAATTCAAAATATTATTTAAAACCTTTATTTCGATATTGCTGCTGTAGGAGCATATTTGAGACATGCAATATAGAAAATGTATTCTCTAACATATTAACATCAGTAATTCTCTCCGGATAATAACAACTTTGAACTGATTTTAAATAATGAGGAATTGTAATCACTTACTGATTTAAAATCTTGTAGCCTTAAATGCGTCCACTCATAACGAGCTTTAAAAAGAATAACTGTTGTTTTATGATCATACCTTTCTTTTAATTTTTTCCACAAGATACGAGGATTTTTTATTGTAAGATACTCAATTTTCAATCCCTCGTGGAGATAATGACGAAGGAAAATCATAGCTTTTGTTTTGTCCTGATTAGATGTCGTGTTGCCTTTTTTATTTGTTTCCCCCATGTTCATAGCATCCAGGTGGATTTCAGCATCGAGCACCCATGACAAATAACTATTGCCATTAATGTCAAGGGCTGCGAATTCTAACTTCGTAAGGTTTGTCATCGAAAAAATATCACAAAATATTTTATTTATATTAGAAATTTAATATGTACTAAATATGCAAAATTTTAAAATTTTATTTTATTAATTATAATAAAGAGAAAAAACCGACCTACCTCCAGGACCTACCTTCAGCGAGGGAAGCGACAGAAGCTCATGCTGATAACGTATTGTGAAATTGAGAAAAACAATGGAGCACAATGGAAACACATATATGGAGAAAATATTATATAATAGTATATAAATATAATAATAAATAAATATAAAATAACTAAAATTATGAAAATTTGATAATATGAAAATTTGAGTAGAATTTTGAAGTGGATTTCTCACCAATGTGTGTTATTTTAAGATCCACCAAATGCCACTATTTATAGGCCAAGTGGCAAGTAGGATGTGGTACACTTTGGACACTATGTCAAAATTAATATCGTTGACCTATGCTCTTATATTGAAAAGACTCATTTTGACATTATATTATTTCACATTCCACGCTTTGTACTTAAAAATGTGTACTTTGGAAATCATACAATAAAATGTGGAAAATGCTATTAAACAACAAGAAAAACTAGAAATGCGAAACGTAGTTAAGTTAAATTGACATAATTTGTGTTAAAAGATCAAGATGTGTGGTTCAAATCTCACACATCTCTAATATTGAACAAAAGAAGAAATACTAAATATATTGATTATAGTTCGATTAAGAATAAAATACTAAACTAAAATAGCTTAATTTCTTTATTTGTGTTTAATAAATCATTAACTTATTTGAAAATTTTTAAAACTCACGACCACAAAATTGAAACTTCAAAGTTTTATTGAAATTGAGAAACAATTAAAGTTTTGTAACGTATTAAAAATTATGAGTCCAAATAGATATAAATACAAAATAACCAACATTTAATAATACAATATAAATAAGAAAAAAAAAAAAAGAGGCAAAATGACATTTTTGGTTGATAGGTTTTGAGTTTAGTTTGTCCTTCAATGTCAAAATGTTGCACTTTTAGTCTTTAAATTTTGAGTTTGGTTTCAATTTGATCGTTAGATATCAAAATGTTACAATTTTCTCTTGAAGTTCAATCTTTTTTTTCTTTTAATTTAGTCTATAGGTTTCAAGATTTATACTTTTATCCTTAATTTGTCTCTAAATACTCACTTTCGATCTTAGTGTCAATGCATTATTAATTAATTTTAAAGAAATAAAAGAATTATAATTAATTAAATTACATTATTTATTCTATAACTATTAAAAATTTTAAATTTTCATTTCATAATTTTCTTACATTAATTAATGAACATTAATGTCAAAATTGAAAGTAAGTATATAAGGAAACATCAATATTAAAAATGTAAATATTGAAATCTACAAATCAAATTGAAATAAAATTCAAAATTGGAAGACTAAGACTATAGCATTTTAAAATATAAAGATTAAATTGAAATCAAATTCAACCATTTTTTCTAGAGATGAAATTGAAATCAGATTAAAAATTTAAAGACTATGGAGTTAAATAAAAACTAGAACAAAAATCTAGAACAACAACGTACTTTTCTCAAGAAGAAAATACAAAGAAAATGCTTCGTAATTATTTTACATTATTTTATAATTATTAATGCAAGAGAAATTTGATTAAAAGACTAATTTTCAAGGCCAAATATGATTTTTGCCCTTATTTATTTATTCTCTTTCCGTTCCTCTTGTTTCTTTCTTCCCCGATAATTGATAGATCAATTGTAATGAACTTGAATCACAAACGTAATTGGATTGACTTTGATCATATTTACTTAAAATTATGAATTCTGTCAAATTTACCGTTACCTCTATCTCTAAGAGTCAAACATAAATGGTAAAGGTGTCTATAACAATAAAGATGTTAAAACTGATAATCGTAATTTTCAGGCACAATTGGATTGAGTGCTTTTTATTCATCAATCAGATTGTGTTATTTCATTACAGATTTAGATGTGGGGTTTATATATCATAATAAATACAAAGCACAAATAAACAACACAAAAATAATTAAATGAGACCCACTTTTTTTTATTTCCATTCAACTATTACATCTTCGATGGGATAAATGTGCCTAGAAGGCAACGTCTTCGAATTTAGATGAAGTGAAATCAAATTAAAAATTTTAATACTAAAGAGTCAAATAGAAACTAGTGCAAACTGAAATACGACCAACAACGTATATTTCCCAAGAAGAAAATACAAAAAAAATACAAAGCTATGCTATGCAACAAAACAGACCTTTAATATTAATATTGTTGTTTTCAAAACTTATTAGAGAAATATTGTTGTTTTGAAACTTATTAGAGAAATATTGTTGTTTTGAAACTTATTAGAGAAATATTGTTGTTTTGGGATTTCGAGGCTAGAAGTCGAGGGTTGAGGATTCGACTAATGTAGAGGTTCGAACGTTGAGAACTCGACAAACAGAGAAAAACATGAAAACAATACGTAAATTAGGGTTGTCGAGGGTTGAAGTTTCGACATACATAAGTCGAAACTTCAACCTCGATAAGGAAAGGGAAATCTCGCTAATTTTGTGATGAGGATCTCGCTCTAGAAGAGAATCTCGAAGGGAATCTCACTAATTTTGTATATTAGGTTGTCGAAGGTTGAAGTTCTGGCATACATAAGTTGAAACTTCAACCCTTGACAAGGAAGATAAGTGGGTGAAACAGATTGTAAGAGAGAGCGAGATTGTAGGAAGAGAGCGACATTAAAAGCGAGATTGTAGGAGATAGCGAGATTGTAGAAGAGAGCGAGATGAAAAGCGAGATTGTAGGAGAGAGTGAGATTGAAAGCGTGATTGTAGGAGAGAGCGAGCTTGAAAGCGAGATTGTAAGAGAGAGCGAGATTGAGAGAGCGAGATTGTAGGAGAGAGCGAGATTGAAAGCGAGACTGTAAGAGAGAGCAAGATTGAGAGAGCGGGATTGTAGGAGAGCGAAGATTGAGAGAGCGAGATTGTAGGAGAGAGCGAGATTGAGTCTGCCACATGGATTAAACGACCAACCAGTCAGCTGACGTGGTCTGCCACATGGAAATCGTCTTCACTTTATTTACTTTCCATAAGTCTGAAAAAGTGCATATATATCACCAAGCTGCCCCTGCTCTGATTCCCCTACACGATTCCCTGCATGCATTAACGTTATCCGATTCCCCTACTCCGATTCCATGCATTCATTGACGCATTCATGCCCCTCTGCCATAGCCTTAATGCCTTTTCAACTACCTAAACCATGGGTCGAGTGTTCAACACTCGACCTACATCCTTTTAAACCACCATCCTCTTCATTTTTCCTCAATCACTCCCTCGATAATTTTTGAAGACGTACTGCCCTTGATTTTGCTCACTCCTCTCCCTTGATTTTCTCACTGCCCTTCATAGCTCACTGCCCCTGCCCTCGAAAATAAGCCTTCGAATCATCTTCCTCTCCTCCCATTTCCATTTCCAATTTCTCTTCTTGTATTTTGTTTAATACAAATTATTCTCACATAATTATACTGGTTCGTTACTCTACTAAATTTTTATTTTTTAAGAATAATTATAAAATTTATTTTTGTTCTTATATTATTATTTTTTTTTTATAGATTCTAGTTTTTTTTTTAATATTTTGTAATTGTTGTCAGATAACAAATAACAGGAAAAAATGGTGAACGTTGTCACTTTAAAGGAAAAAAGAGAACTACCATCGAATTTGTGAGTTGAACTTATGATATTTTGAAAAGTTTAATTTATTCTTATGATATTTGATTTATTTAGTATTAACTTTTGATGTTTAATAGTGTTAAAATGTTTAGTTTATTGTTATGTTAAGAAGTTGATATTTATAGTTTAATACAAAATTATTGTGATAGTTAACAAGTTTAGTATAATTTCAAAAGTTTAATATAGTTTGAAAATTTTAGTTTATCATATGATATTTTTATTTCTTTAGTATTAACTTTGATGTTTATAGTGTTAAAATGTTTAGTTTTTTGTTATGTTTAAGAAGTTGATATTTATAGTTTAATACAAAATTATTGTGATAGTTAACAAGTTTAGTATAGTTTAAAAAGTTTAATAATTTTAGTTTATTCATATGAAAATTATTGTTGTTATGTTTATTGTGATAAGTTGATATTTTCTAGTATTAACTTTGAAAATATAGTTTAAAATAGTTTGAAAAATTTTAATTTAATTTAATTTTTTTATTTTGTATTAAATTTGAAAAAAATAATTTTAAAAGTTTACCTCATTTTAGTTTGAAAAGTTTGATTTATTGTTAGTTTTAAAAATAGTTATAAAAAGTTTAATTTATTATTATGTCCTAAAACTTGCAGTTTGTAAAATGATAAATATTTTCTATAGTCAATAAACTTGCTATTGATTTTATAAATTGTATACATGTCTAAATCCAATAAACTAAGACCCATGACTATTACATGAGTACTTGAACTTTATGTGGCGACGTAAAAGTGGATCAGGTTCGAGTAAATAGTCAAAATGATCTATAGTATATGAATAAGGTTGGGTGCCTTATTCTGGTAACACGGTGGGATGCGACATACTCTGTAGTTGTTACAAAGAGTTGTAATGTGCTACAAACAAAGTGATCCTAATTCGTACATGTTATGACATGAGGAGTGGGGGCGTCCTATGCAATGAGTTTGCATAAGATCAAACCAAGAAATAAGTCATTCTTACTTTATAATGTTGTTTACTGTATAAGACTGACTATTTTACTTAGATGACCTAGGTAACTCGATCTTAATCCTGAGCTAACTATGAACTCCCGTTTATTTGGGATTATCCTTAGATTTGAATAAGTGAGGGTTGGCTCAATAGCGTTGGCTCAATAAGCCTCCTAGTTCAGGGGTAAGATCTAATAGATAACTGGGGACATAGGATACAAGACAGAGTTCACACCTGCCCGATTTAGGGATAGGAGAAAGGTTGTTCTCTCAAGTACTGAATCCAGGTCTTGAATGAAGGGCCCCACCCTCTCACTGTGCTGAGAGAGTTTTGGTTTAGTGACTGGATCGCAAACCAGTTGTTCATTAGAGAATTAGTAGGAATTTGAGGAACAAGACATAATCTCGGGGGTAAAACAGATATTTGACCTACTCGTTATTACGAACAATCTCTGAAGGGTTGACCTACTAATTATAGTTAAATCATGTGGACATAATATATCTACAGTGAGGGGAGTACAACTATGGGCTTTAGTGGAGTGACCTATTAGTTAATGAATGGGGGTTAATTTGGTGTAATGAGTTTAGAAAATTAATCTCAGATCATTGGAGCCCATGATCTGTAGATCCGTGTGGTCCCCTTACTAGCTCGTAAATGAATTAGCTATAGAATAGCGTGATAAGTTAATTTGAAACGTTCAAATTAGAATTAAGGAAATTAGTAATTATATGAGATATAATTACATGTTTAATTTTAAGAATTAAACAGAATAGGAGAATTTATATTTAAATATGATTTAAATATATGAAGGTGGTTTTGTGTAAAAATCAATTTAATATTTGATATTAAATTAATTAGAATTATTTAAATTGTTTAAATATTTATTTATTAATTTTATTATAAAATTAATTTGTAAAATTAATAAATTTTGATTTTTGAAATCAAATGACATTAAAATCAAATTGGATAAGTTGAAAAACACAAAAAATGGAAAGCTAAATTTTTCCATTATCACCTTCTTAAATTGCTCACACAAAACTCATTCTTTAAGCTTCAATTACTCCAAGCATGAGCTGTATCTCATGCAACTATCTTCCTTATATGATGATCTACAATATATTGAAAAGATAGAAGTCAATTTGACGCATGCAATCAATAGAATTTTTGCTGAAAATTTCGTGGTGAAGAAAGTATTCTTCAACTAGATTGCTGTAGTGAGCTATTCTCAAAATTCCCTTGATTCAAGCTTGTTTTGAGTCCCACAACAATCTAGAGTACCAAGATAATAGTGGAGAAGATCTTGAGCTGGTCTTCAACAAGATTTGGAGAAGTTTGCAGCTGGAAACCGAGCTTTGAAGAAGTTCTACAAAAGTATGTCTTGAAACTCACTTGTTTCTACAAGAGCATGCTTTATATTCTTCCAAAATTAATAAATTAGAGTGCTTAATGATCCTTGTTGATTTCGCTGTTGCTGATACAATCCTACATTGGTATCAGAGCATCATATAAGCATTCAATTCGGTTTAATTTTGGTGTGGTGGGTGTTTTTCATGAGTTATATGAAACTACAGTACTGATATGATTTTTTGAGTTTTGGTATTTAGTTTCTCTTTGATTTCTCGATTAAATTCATAACTGGCTCTTGTTTGATGGGCATTTATGTGTTCTCAAGAGTCTGTAATTTATTCGAAGTCATTAGAGTTGAAATTAAGTTGTAATTGCATAAATAAGTGAAGAAGGTCGAGTTACGTTTCCAGCTTTTTTAGCTTCTGCTCAAAAATGGTCGTTGAGGTTTAAACGCTAAACGATCGTCTAGCTCCAGACACTAAACGATGTGAAGAAAAACTAGACAATCGTGTAGATACGGCCACTGTTCGTTGTGATGTTGGACGCTAAACGATGTGTACCTGCAGGAGCTAAACGATGCGTTGAAATGCTATACGATAGCACTACGCGATCGTGAGCTTTGTGTGGGAACTAAACGATGCGTTGGAAGTGCTATACAATGGAACTACACGATCGTGTAGCTGCGGCATGAGCTAAACGATGCGTTGAAGTGCTATGCAATGGTACTAAACGATCGTGTAGTTGCGGCGCTGAATAATGCGTTGAAGTGCTATGCGATGGTGCTAAGCGATTGTGTAGTTGCAGCGGACACTAAACAATGACAAGAAGTGCTATGCGATGGTGTTAAGCAATCATGTAGCTCTACCAGGGCACTATATGATAGACAGAAGACACTAAGCGATGGTATACCTCTGCCCAACACTAGGCGATTGTGTTAGACGATAACCTTCAGTGTTACACGATCAGCCTTAGCGACATTTTGAGCTTGGATCGAGAGAAGCTAGTTCAACAGGTTTTCTCGAGGTTCAGTTTGGTTCATCCTTAAAGGGTTTTTGGCTGGTTCAGTTCAGACGCTTCGAGTCTGGTTCAAGCTATTTGGGTTCGGTTCTGAGCGTTCGAGCAGTTTTGAAGCTATCTTATAATACTTATGCTTTTGTTTGCTTGTTTATACCAAAAATAAAATCATATCAATCTGAGTTTAATTATTTATGCATTTTTTGTATGTTATAATTAAATAAATCTTGTATGTGCATATAGTATGCCATGTAGATTTAAAATCCCACTGTAGGAAGCATGTTACATGTATTAAAAGTATGTTACAAAATGTTATAATATATAGTATGCATGTTAGGGTTTCTTTTATTTAATATAATTATTATATTAAATATTGAATTCCTTTAATATATGTTGTGGATGTTTAGAATGTCTAAAATTTTGTAAGTTGTTATAAAATTGGGTTAGACATTTAAAATCCATAACAAAGAACAGTTGCATGCTCACATAGGTTGACCACTCGTTTTAATAAGTTAAAACTTGTAAAACTAGAGTTATAAACTCAACCGGTATATAATCCTATCTAAGGCTGGGGGTACTGAAGTTGACGGTCTACGGAACACCTCCTACTTGGGGATTATGGCCGAATTATTGAACATTGTTAACCGATTTTATAAGCATACGTGAGCGATGTGAGATAATAAAATGGTTTATCACCTAGACATCGTAGGTTAAAACCCAATTATAAGTGTTATACTTGGATAAACCACATAGACTTAGGGTAATTTGTTTAGCTGAAATGAACCTAAGTATAAATTTACCCATTTAATAGAACACTTCAGTAGGAGCTTAATAACTTCTATATCATAAAGTTATTAGAACACTTCAGTGTGAGATTAATAACTTATACGATACGCTAATTTTAGCTTTCACGTCTCTAAGAGTTCACAATCGAGATTTAAGCGGTACTTTGTATCACCCTGGGAGTGACCTCCATACGGAAAGTATTTTTAGCATAAATCTAGATTTTGGTGAATAGGGGGAAGTTGTTCAAACATAAATCAATTATTTGATATATAGATTTCAACTGTCATGTCTCCACATAGTTTACACCATGAGATTCATATGACGCTTCCTGTCACCTCGAAAGTGACCTCCATACAGAAAGTGTTTGTATGAGTCAATAACAAGGTAAACGGAGGAAGTTGTTTATAGTAAGTGGGTGAAGGATATGTGTCAAGGATATGTATATGTTAAAATCGACTAAGGTTAAAGCCGTATTGAACATAGAGATATTTAAAATTGCTGAGACTCATAAGAAAAGGAAAATTTCTCCAAATTCCTATCTTTGGCATTTGAGATTGGGTCACATAAATCTCAATAGGATTGAGAGACTGGTTAAGAACAGTCATCTAAATAAGTTAGAAGATAGTTCATTACCACCTTATGAATCCTGTCTTGAGGGTAAAATGACAAAAAGATCTTTTTCTGGAAAAGGTCTTAGAGCCAAAGAACCCTTAGAGCTGATATACTCAGACCTTTGTAGCCCTCTAAATGTTAGAGCGAGATGAGGGTATGAATATTTCATCGGTTTTATAGATGATTATTCCAGGTATGGGCATATTTACCTAATGCACCAAAAGTTTGAAACTTTTGAAAAGTTCAAAGAGTATAAGGTTGAGGTTGAAAATCAATTAGGAAAAAAGATTAAAACACTTTGATCAGATCGAGGTGGTGAGTATATGGACTTAGAATTCTAGAACTATATGATAGAACATTGAATCCAGTCTCAACTCATAGCCCCTGGCACACCTCAGCAAAATGGTGTGGCAGAAAGGAGAAACAGAACCTTGTTGGACATGGTTCATTCCTTGATGAGTTATGCTCAGTTATTAAATTCTTTTTGGGGACACACACTTGAAATTGCAGTGTATATTTTGAACATAATTCCTTCGTGAAGTGTTTCTGAAACACTTTACGAACTTTGGAGAGGATGTAAAGGCAATTTACGTCACTTCAGAATTTGGGGTTGCCTAACATATGTGTTGGTGCAACATCCTAAAAAGTTGGAACACCATTCAAAAGTATACCTCTTTGTAGGCTACCCAAAAGAAATAAAAGGTGGTTTCTTTTACGATCCTCAGGAAGACAAGGTATTTGTATCAACAAATGTAACCTTCCTAGAAGAAGACCATATGAAGAATCATCAACCTCGCAGTAAGCTATTAATAGAAGAAATGTCTAGAAAAACAACAAATGTATCAATAAGAGTTGTTGATAGAGCAGGTCCATCAATAAGAGTTGTTGATGAAACTAGTACTTCATATCCTTCTCAAGAGTTGAGAATGCCTCATCATAGTGGGAGGGTTATGCAATAGCCTGACCGATAGATGGGTTTGACTAAAGCTTAAGTCATCATACCAGATGATGGCTTAGAGGATTCATCGTCTTTCAATCAAGCAATGAATGATGTGGATAAAGACAAATGGATTAAAGTCATGGACCTTGAAATGGAATCTATGTATTTCAATTCTGTCTGGGATCTTTTAGATCAACCTGAAGGAGTAAAACCCATCAGTTGCAAATGGATCTACAAGAGAAAACAAGACCAAGCTGGTAAGGTAGAGACCTACAAAGCAAGACTTATGGAAAAAGAGTTTACCCAAAGAGAGGGGGTAGACTATGAAGAAACTTTCTCTCTGGTTGCCATAATAATGTCAATTAGAATACTCTTGTCCATAGTTACATTTTATGATTATGAAATATGGCAAATGGATGGCAAGACAGCTTTTCTGAATGGCTATCTTGAAGAGAGTATTTATATGTCTCAACCAGAAGGGTTTATTCAACGGGATCAAGAGCAAAAGGTTTGCAAACTTAATCGATCCATTTATGGGTTGAAACAAGCATCTAGAACCTGGAATATAAGATTTGACACCGCGATCAAATCTTATGCCTTTGAACAAAATGTTGACGAACCCTGTATATACAAGAAAATCGTTAACAAAACTGTCGCTTTTCTGGTGTTGTATGTTGATGATATTCTACTCACTGGGAATGAGCTAGAATTTCTAGCTGACGCTAGGCTTTGCAATTCCAAATGAAAGATTTAGGAGAAGCACAATATGTTCTTGGAATCCAAATAGTTCAGAATTGCAAGAACAGAACATTAGCATTATCTCAAGCATCTTATATAGACAAGATGTTGTCTAGGTATAAAATGCAAAATTCCAAGAAATGATTGTTACCTTTCAGACATGGAATTCACCTGTCTAAGGAACAAAGTCCTATGACACCTCCAGGGGTTGAGAACATGAATCGAATTCCATACGCATAAGCAGCAGGGAGTTTAATGTATGCAATGTTGTGTACTCGTCCCGATATATGCTATGTTGTAAGAATAGTCAGCAGATTTTAGTCCAATCCTGGATATGATCATTGGACTGCTGTTAAGAACATTCTCAAGTATCTTTGGAGAACGAGAGATTATATACTTGTGTATGGTGCTAAGGATCTGATCCTTACTGGATACACTAATTCTGACTTCCAAACCGAGATTGATTCGAAGAAATCAACTTCGAGGTCAATATTCACTCTGAATGGAGGAGCAGTTGTATGGAGAAGCATCAAGTAGAGTGTATTGCTGACTCCACATTGGAAGCTGAGTATGTAGCTGCAAGTGAAGCAGCAAAAGAAGCAGTATGGCTCAGAAAGTTCCTAAAAAATCTGGAAGTAGTTCCTAATATGCACCTACCTGTCACATTTTACTGTGACAACAGTGGAGTAGTTGCAAATTCAAAGGAACCACAAAACCATAAAATAGGGAAGCATATCGAGCGAAAGTACCATCTCATCAGGGAGATTGTACACAGAGGAGACGTAATTGTCACCCAGATTGCTTCACAAGACAACTTAGCTGATCTGTTTACAAAGGCCCTCTCGGCTAAAGTGTTCGAGAGTCACCTAGTAGGACTAGGTCTACGAGTTTTTCATCACTAGGGCAAGTGAGAGAATATGGGTATTAAAATGCCCTAGTTTATTGTATTTATACGTTTTTTTCTCTTCGTGTAAACTCAACATTGTATATATTTGTATATATTGATCCACTAGAGTTTTAGTCCAAGTGGGAGTATTGTTGGGTTTTATGTCCTAAAACACACAGTTTGTAAAATAATAAACATTTTCTATAGTCAATAAACTTGTTATTGATTTTATAAATTGTATACATGTCTAAATCTAATAAACTAAGACCCATGACTATTACATGAGTACTTGAACTTTATGTGGCGACATAAAAGTGGATCAGGTTCGAGTAAATAATCAAAATGATCTATAGTATATGAATAAGGTTGGGTGCCTTATTCTGGTAACACGATGGGATGCGGCCTACTCTGTAGTTGTTACAAAGAGTTGTAAAGTGTTACAAACAAAGTAATCCTAATTCGTACATGTTATGACATGAAAAGTGAGGGCGTCCTATGCAATGAGTTTGCATAAGATCAAACCAAGAAATAAGTCATTCTTACTTTATAACGTTGTTTACTGTATAAGACTGACTATTTTACTTAGATGACCTAGGTAACTCGATCTTAATCCTGAGCTAACTATGAACTCCTTTTTATTCAGGATTATCCTTAGATTTACATAGATGAGGGTTGGCTCAATAACGTCAGCTCAATAAGCCTCCTATTTCAGGGGTAATACCTAATAGATAGCTGGGAACATAGGGTGCAAGATGGAGTTCACGCCTATCTGATTTAGGGATAGGAAAAAGGTTGTTCTCTCAAGTACTGAATCCAGGTCTTGAACAAGGGGCCCCACCCTCTCACTGGGTTGAGAGAGTTTTGGTTTAGTGGTTGGATCACAAATCAGTTGTTCATTAGAGGAGCAGTAGGAACTTGAGGAACAAGACGTAATCTTGGGGGTAAAACATATATTGACCTAACCATTATTACGAACAACCTGTGGAGGGTCGATTTACTAATTATGGTTAAATCATGTGAACATAATATATCTACAGTGAGGGGAGTGCAACTATGGGCTTTAGTGGAGTTTTCTATTACTTAATGAATGAGGGTTAATTAGGTGTAATGAGTTTAGCCAATTAATCTCAGATCGTTGGAGCCCATGATCTGAAGGTCCGCGAGGTCCCCCTACTAGCTCGTAAATGGATTAGCTCTAGAATATCGTGATAAGTTAATTTGAAACGTTCAAATTAGAATTAAGGGAGTTAGTAATTATATAAAATATAATTACATGTTTAATTTTAAGAATTAAATGGAATAGGAGAATTTATATTTAAATATGATTTAAATATATGAAGGTGGTTTTGTGTAAAAAATCAATTTAATATTTGATATTAAATTAATTAGAATTATTTAAATTGTTTAAATAATTATTTATTAATTTTATTACAAAATTAATTTATTAAATTAATTTGTAAAATTAATAAATTTTGATTTTTGAAATCAAATTGGATAAGTTGAAAAACACAAAAAATAGACTGGATTTTTCCATTATCACCTTCTTAAGTTGCTCACACAAAACTCATTCTATAAGCTTCAATTACTCCAAGCATGAGTTGCATCTCATGCAACTATCTTCCTTGCATGATAGTCTGCAATATATTGAGAAGATAGAAGTGAATTTGAGGCATGTAATCAATAGAATTTTTGCTGAAAAATTCGTGGTGAAGACTTCAACTGGATTGCTACAATGAGCTCTTCTCAAAATTCACTTGATTCAAGCTTGTTTTGAGTCCCACAACTCAATCTAGAGCACCAAGAGAATAATAGGGGAGATCTTAAGGTGGTCTTCAATCAGATTTGGAGAAGTTTGCAGTTGGAAATCGAGCTTTGAAGAAGTTATACAAAGGTATGCCTTGAAACCCACTTGTTTCTACAAGAGCATGCTTTATATTCTGCCAAAACTAATGAATTAGAGTGCTTAATGATCTTTGTTGCTTCCGTTGTTGCTAATACAATCCTACATTATGCATTAAAGACTAAATTACAACATGTTACTTAACAAAATTACAAGAGATCGAGAAGACAATACCTTTGAAGAATCCTTTCTTCACGTATTTTCCCCGATCGATCACCAACGTGTCTAACAGCATGAACGCAATGAGCAACTATAAGATCCTCGATCACCAGCGAGTACAACTCGATCCTCGATCCTCAAACAGAACTCAACACCACCACAAGGTTACCTTGGAATTCTCGATGTGAGAATCCAAGAGTTATAGGCTCTGTATGAATTTGGATAGAGGGATGGAGGAAGTAGAAGGAGTAAGCAATCGAGTAAAGAACAGAACGATCATGTAGAAGATATCAGTCTATCGCATAGACTTGATCCTCAATCGTGTAGTAATAGACGTTGTTGTATAGGGAACTCGATCTCTATCGTCTAGTCTTTCGAAAGTTATCTGATAACTTATTTCGTAAAGCGTGTAATGAATAATGAAAACTATTTTTCATCTTTATCCTTCAATTTTCATAAACCATAAAAAAACCACCCACTAAGGTAGTTATTGGAGAACAAGAAAATTAATTATCTCATAATTAATTATTTATAAATAAATACAATAACTAACTTATCATATTATATTTATAACCTATAGTTTTAATATTGCATCATATGCAACATATAAACCATAGTTCTTTTTCTATTTTATGGCATTTAATATAAATCACATTTATATTAATTCCTCCAATCAAATAATAATGTATCAAATACTTTAAATCAATTATATCATATATAATTAAATTATATCATATATAATCAAATTATATCATATATAATCAAATTATATCATATATAATCAAATTCTCTCTAGTTAATTTGAACATTTCAAACTAATCCAAAAACTGATTCTCAACATGAATCCATTGAGCTACTAAGGAGACCTTATGGTCTTGTAGTTTGAAGCTCTAACGTTACGTGAATAACTGAGTAAACTCTTTAATCACGAAATCCACCATCCGTTAACTGTTGGGCACTCCACTAAAGACCGACAGTTGCACTCTTCATGCTACAAATATATTTCTATGTCCATTGGATATAACCAATTAACAGTACGATGACCTTTCATAAATCCTCATAAGTATAGCTAGGCTAATTTACCGTTTTTCCTCTATAGTTACATCTAATTCCTCAAATATAACTGATTCCTCTAATGAAGAATATATCATAGTCCCACTATGACTAAATCCTTCTCGGGCCAAGAGAAGGTGTGGTGCCACATTGTTCAAGCCCCAAAAATCAGCCCTTAAGGGAGCAATTTATCTACTTACCTCTACTTCGGGGAAGGAGTGAATTTCGTCTTACCCCTACTTCAGGGAAGGAGTGAATTTCGTCTTGTGTAGCTGAGTTCCCAATTCTCCAATCAGACGAATCCCCAAAGTGGTAGATTTGAGTCGGCGCTCTGGCCACTCTCATCCATGCAAATCAAAGGACCGCCCTTATAGGTAAGAGTTCACAACTCACACGGGATTAAGGTCATGTTACCTATGGTCATCTTAGTGAAATGAAAGTCTTAATTATGAACAGTGTTATATAACGAGACTAAACATTTCGTGGTCCGGTCTTATACAAACTTTTTTATATAGAGTATCCTCGCTCGCATGTCTAATACGTGAATGATCAGGATTAGGTCATTTGTAGCACTTTACAACAGTTGTAACACCTACAAAGCGGGCCCCACTCGTAGTGTCACCAGGATAAGGTATCCCTCCTTTATCCATATACTACAGACCATTTAGGTTATCACTTAAAGCACGATCCACTTGTATGTCTCCACATACATGCTTAAGTTACAACGATAACCATGGATCTTAGTTTATTGGTTTGTGGTTAATGTAATCAAAATATCTCATATTTCATATACTGAAGTGAATAAAATATCTCATATTATAAATTACAAAGCGTTTGTTCATACATGTGTTTACAAACTACAGGACCCTATCAGATTTAGGGCATCAACCTCAACAAATACATGAACGAATCAAGATCACTTTGTTTGTAGCACTTTATAACAAATTGTAATAACTACAGAGTGGGCCGCATCCGATAGTGTTACCAGAATAAGGTACCCAATCTTATTCATATACTATAGACCATTTTGGCTATTTACTAAACTTGATTCACTCTTATGTCTCCACATAAAGTTCATATATTCAAATAATAGCCATAGATCTTTAGTTTATTGGACTTAGACTTTACAAGTTCAATTCACATATTCAACAACAATTTTATTAAATAAACTTCAATAACATCTTTATTGATAATAGAATAGGTTTAATATTACAAACTGCGAGTTAGGACAACCAATTGAAAGTGAATCAATTAAAAGATACCATTTAGAGCATGAGAGGAATGATACATGATGGGCTTTTGAGATTTTGGATTGGTTTAAAAAAAATGGTTTTAAAAGGAAAATGAATTTAATATATTTTATGTTTGTGTCTAACGACTAGTTTTGAATAATGTTTTTTGTTGGGTTTTAAAAGATATATATTATTATATATATTTTTTCGTTTGTATTTAGGAGTTTAAAATCTCTACCATTGATTTTTGTTTTCTAAGATCCAATGGTCTAAATTGAATGTGGTTTTCATCAATTTTTTCTCTTTATTTAAACCCATCTTCTTCTCCAAATCATGACAACAATTTTACACTAATTTTTCAATCCTCCATAACTCAAAGCCACCATTGTTATTTTCTCTCTCTAAGCTTCAATTTTCTTCTTTTCATCTTCTTCTTGAGAGAGTTATTTTATGTCATGAAGATTGATTAGTTGTGAGTTGAAATTTGTAGATCCACTTTTGTAGAGAGTTTGTCAAGTGTGCTATTTATTATTTCAAACTATTGTAAGAGTTGCTCTTGATCCCGAAAAAAAAGTCATTGTAACGGTTTGATCCTCAACCGTGGAAAGGATCGAGTTTGTTCTTGCTCCAAAAAAAGAACGTTGTAGCAGTTCGACTCTCAGTCGTGAAAAGAGTCAAGTTTGTAGTGATATACCTAAGAGAAGCTTGGGAAGTGGAAGTAGGTAGATTGTGTCAAACCACTATAAAATCACAGTGTCAATTTCTCTATCCCTCTCCTATTTAATTTTGTAATTAATTTATTATTATTTTTTATTTTCATGAAATTAATTGCTATAATTTATCCTTGAAATTAATTGCTCACATTTGTCTATTTAGGTTGGTTGAATTTATCTTTGCACATTTGTTTTACCAATCTTATTATTCTTAGCTTCTTTGGAATGAATTATTTTACATGAAATTATTGTTTAAATTATTTGATAGTCAAAAGTATATTGGTTTTCTTATTTGGATCCACACTAGAGAGAATTTTTTTATTAGTTTTATTAAACCCTATTCACCCCATATCAGAGCTAGGAGCTCTTCTTCGTAAATTATTTTTTAAAATATTATTTTGATATTTAAAGTATCTTATTAATATTTTAAAAAATTATTTGAAAAGCTTAATTGCTAGAGTTATGGCAACTTTGGAAGATCATTCTATTGATAGACCTCCATTCTTGGATGGTAATAGAAATTATGATGTTTGGAAAAATAGAATGAAAGCATTTATGCTTGCTATGAATTTCAAGATTTTGTATGTTTGTGAGAATGATTTGGCTGAATTGGAATTGGATAATGAGTTGCTTACTTTAAACATTAAAGCCATAAATATCATATATTGTGCATTAGATAGACAAATATGTTATAAAATTTTACATTTTGATTATGCATTTGATATTTGGAATTTTCTTGATAATATATATAGTGTAAAAAATTCTCCTTGTAGTACTAATGATTTATTTGATGTGAAGGAGAATTATAACTCTCAAAATCAAGGAAACATCCATAGAATAGAGAAAAATAACTGGGATAGATCCTCATTGTGCATAATGGCTCCTTTGGAGAACGAATATGAGATGAAAGTGACAAAAATGACATAAATCATATATCCCTTTCTTATGATGAGTTATATGATACATTTGAAAGCATGCAACATGATTTAGAAAAAGTTAGCTCTAAATATTTGAAACTTTCAAAGAGGTTTAAGGTATTGTCTAGTGAAAATAAATCTTTGATAGATGAAAATCAATGTTTGAAAAAGAGAGCTACTAATGATATTTTGCATGATAATAATTTTTGTGATGATGAGATACATGCTTTGATGGATAAAATTAAATTTCTTGGAGTTGAAAATGAATAATTTAGATTTTTCTCATGTAAAATGAAAATTGATTTGAATGATTTTGGAAATGAAAATGAGAAAATTAGATCTTCTTCTTTGAAATGAAATGATGAAATTACTAGTTTGAAAAATAAAATGATTGATTTGGAATCTAGTACTATAGCACTAGAAAAAGAGAAAATTGCTTTTGTTGATTAAATTTCTTGAATGTGATATTAATGAGAAAACAATCTTTTGCATATGTTTAAAGAGAAATAATGACTTACTAATAAAGAGCTTGAAATTGCAAGAGTCTATAAAGAAATTGACTATTGGTGCACAAAAACTAAATAAGATTATTGACATAGGTAAACCTTGTATGTCTCAAAATGCTTTGCCTAATGTATCTAATGTTGTTGAAGCTAAACTTATGCCAAAGCATGAAAAAGTTAAACATAGTCATGAGAATTCAAAATTTGTGCATAAACATTCTCATGGTAGATCAAGATGTGCTCATAATGTGAGTTTTGTGAATGAGCATGAAAAGGCTAGAAATGTATTTGAAAAATCAAAGTTTATGTCTAAACATTCTTATGTCTTGCTAAATTTGTGCCTATTCATAGAAATGTTAGAGATATGCATGTGAAATCAAAGTTTGTACCTACATGTCATTTTTGTGGAGTTAAAGGTCATATTAGACCAAATTGTTTTCAATTGAAAAATGCTCAAAGGAAAAATATTATTTGAGAAAAAGATTGTGAAAAATCAATTAGTTAAAAAAAAAATCTTACCTAATGTTGTATGTTATTCTTGTGGAAAAAATTGATCATAAATATCATACTTGTTAGTTGCCAAAAATGAATGCTAGTAATTTTGGAACTAATCTGAAATGGGGTTCCAAAGTCTTTGCTCACTAACGATGAAGGACCCAAGAAATGGGTACCAAAATCTTTTAGTTGAACTTTACTTGTAGGTTGATTCAAGAAACAATTGTTGCTTGAATTTCAAATGATGAATTAATTCAAATTGAAGCAACTAGTATAGTTTACTTAAATCCAACAAAGAAAAATTGCACATTTGGTAACTCTTAGTTTTTCTTTTCCTTTTTTTTTTTTTAATTTATGAAAATTATTTCTCTGGAATGGTTTTGGAAAGTTTAAATTTGTTTTCTTGAATTATATTGTATATAGAATTAAGTGACATGAGAAACAATTGAATATCTATCTATTTCACATTTATCTATATTGCTTATTATTTGGCTTTTTGGTCAATTATATGTTTGTTCTATCCTTGTGTTTTTCTTGAAAAATATTGAGGAAAGAGGATGTTGAGTTTTTCAAAAAAATTATCTTTGTTTTGATTGATTAATATATATTGCTTATACTATTGGATGAAATTGATAATTGAGCATATTGTTTGGAAACATTGTTAATTTTTTTCCATTGATAGAGTATTTATAAAATTGATATATACTTGAATCCCTTGAAAAAAAATTTTCTAAATTGGTGTAATACTTTATTGTGTTTCTACCATGCTTATATTTGATTGATAATATATTCTCTCTTTTGGTAGCACTGAATTTTCTAAAATAGATTTGTTATTATTGGATGTCATTATTTGTTTTTGAAATAATTGGAGTTTATATTATAATATTTGATATTTTAGTATCTCATTTGTTTGAATTTTACTTGAAAGACTTTATCTCTTTGGTTGGTATCAGTATTTCTTACTAAAAGGAGAATGCCTAATTTCAGAGGAGATTATACATTTTTTTTTATGTGAATTTAATATATTTGATGATATTGATTCTCCATAGTGTCTTGTTATGTTAGTGTATCCCTCTTATGCATATTGTTTATCCTTTTAGGGGGAGCTAATGTATTTGGAGTAATATGTTTTGAAAATTTATTTGATATTTTTACCCTCAAGTTTAGTTATGTGCTAAATGTCTTTTTGCCCCTTATGTTCAATTGATTTCAAAAGGGGGAGAAATTTGTGAAATTGATCTTAAAATTTATATGGTGCCTCCTGAATTTACAATGTTGTTGTTTATTTTTAGTAGGCATGTTGATAGGAGAAGAATTGCGAAATTATGTGTTCGTGATTTAAGGAGAAGGTTTCATGCCTTTATGATATTTTTCTTAATTATCCTTTTTTTATTTATTCCAAAAGGGGAGAAGTAATAAGAAAAATAAAATCATGTTGCTATTGAATATATTCTTTGTGTTCAAGTGAATTGAAATTATATATATGTTAATGCATCAAGAACATATTTCATATCACATACTTATTTAGATTTCATTTTTCTTGACTTGTTTATCATTATCAAAAAGGGGAAGATTGTTGGCTTTTTTTGGCCTTTAATCTCAAATTAATTAATATTTTGATGCTAACAAATTTGTTTTTATTTATTAACAGTTTAAGTATTTTTTTTTTTTTTAAGTGTCAATTATGTAGAGCTTGGAACAATGGTTCCAATGCAATTTGAATCACTCAAATTGGAGTTCAAACGAAGAATCGAAAAAAACTTAGCGGAAAAATCTCGAGTTGATGACGTAGCAAAATTTTTCGGTAAGAACACATGGTGGGCTGAGATTTTGGATTGGTTTCAGAAGGAAAATGATTTTAAAAGGAAAAGAATTTAATATTATTTTATGTTTGTGTCTAACGGATAGTTTTGGATAATGTTTTTTTATTGGGTTTTAAAAGAAATTATTTTAAAAGATATATATTATTATATTATTTTTTGTTTGTGTCTAACGGATAATTAAGTTTAAAATCTCCACCATTGATTTTTCTTTTCCAAGATCCAATGATCCAAATTAAATGTGGTTTTCAACAATTTTTCCTCTTTATTTAAACTCATCTTCATCTCCTAATCATGACAACAATTCTACACTACTTTTTCATTCATCTACAACTCAAAGCTATCATTGTTGTTCTCTCTCTCTAAACTTCAATTTGTTTCTTTCATCTTCTTCTTGAGAGAGTTATTTTATTTCATGAGGATTGATTAGTTGTGAGCTAAAATTTGTAAATCTACTATTGTAGAGAGTTTGTCAAATGTGCCCTTTATTTTTCCAAACTATTGTAAAGGTTGCTCTTGATCCGAAAAAAAGAGTCGTTGTAGCAGTTGGATCGTCAACTGTGGAAATGATTGGGTTTGTTCTTGCTCCCGAAAAAAGAACGTTGCGATTTGACTCTAAGTCATGGAAAGAGTCAAGTTCGTAGTGACATACCCAAGAGAAGTTTGGAAAGTTGATGTAAGCCGGTTTTGTCGAACCACCGTAAAATCATGGTGTCAATTTCTCTATCCCTCTCCTATTTAATTTTGTAATTAATTTTTTATTTTTTATTTGCATGAAATTAATTGCTATAATTTATCATTGAAATTAATTGCTCATATTTGTCTATTTAGGTTGGTTGAATTTATCTTTGCACATATATTTTACCAATCTTATTATTAAAATTCAATATGGTACTTAAAGTGTTAATTTTAATTTCTTAGCTTCTTTGGATTGAATTATTTTGCATGAAATTATTGTTTAAATTATTTGATAACCAAAAGTATATTATTTTGCTTAATTGGGCCCATACTAGAGAAAATGTTTTAATTAGTTTTATTAAACCCTATTCACCCCCTCTAGGGTTGTCATACCAGTCTTACATAAGAAAAACGAGAGGCATTTTCATTCATGAAAATAGAAGCAGAGACAACGTTTAAAACAAATAGATCATCATCAGACAGATATTCCTTACCAACAAAGTTACCAGGTGATGATAACTTTATCAGCTTCAAATACAATCCATGTTTAACAGATTCCCCGATACCAAATTCCTTTGCACAGAAGGAACATATAATACATCATTAAGGGATAGAGTTTTTCCATAAGTAAGTTTTAATAAAATCTTCCATTTTCCAAGAACGCTAACAGTTACTGAATTTCCCATGAAAATACATGCGCCATTGTTGGTAGCCTAGAAGTCATGGAAAAGGTCCCTTCCCATGAAAATACATGCGCCATTGTTGGTAGCCTGGAAGTCATGGAAAAGGTCCCTACACCAGTGTCCTTTTGTCTCTTCAGTGTGCATGTGACCATCATTCTTACCGTGTTAGATCTTTCTTTTTGTAACACATTTGTTTGAAGAATCTCACACATTTTCATGCCCTCAGATAGTACATTTGCCACTAGGTTTTCATATTCATAAATATGCTTCATGACAAGTTTATCAGGGAATCCGCCATGTGTCCTTCCACAAACCGTCTTTTATTGAAAAGGATGGTAGCAATGCACATGTAGGGAAAGACCCTTTACTCCCACTCTCTTCACTTTTGCAACTCCTTATAACTGCTCTCATATTTATACCCTCTATCCACTTCTTAATTCTCCAGTATGGGACAAACAAAAGGAAAATTATAGGAAATTGTTAGGATTGATGTCTTAATTCTTCCGGAGTCTCGTTGTTTGTAAAGATACACATTGTTTGATGAATAAAATAAATGTTATTTCATTCTAGCATTTACTTATATCCAATAAACAAAGCTCTTTGGTTATCTTATGCGAACTTAAGCATGTATATGTGATATACAAGTGAATCATGCCTTAAGTAATAGCCTAAATAGGTTTGTAGTATAAGGATTAAGGTGGGATATTTGATCCTGGTGACACTACAGATACGGCCCACTTTGTAGAGGTTTGAAACTACTACAGATAGTAGATCTTGACCATTCATGTGGAGACGTGTGATTGGGGGTGTCCTATACAAAGAGTTTGTATAAGACCCGGACCACGAGATGATTAGACTCTGTATATAATGCCGTTGATACTAGAGACTTACATCTCACCTAAACGACCATAGGTGACACGACCTCAATCCTGAGTGTTTTGGGAACTCCTTTTTTTTAGGGTGGTCCTTTGATTAGTATGGGTGAGAGTGGCCAGATTGCCAACTCAACATGCCTACCTTTTTGGGGACTTGTCTGGTCTGGGAGCTGGGAATTCAATCCATAAGATGGAATTCACTTCTTTCCCGAAGCAGGGATAAGTAGAGAGATTGCTCCCTTAAGGGCTGATTCTGGGGCTTGAACATAGTGGCCACAATTTCTCTTTGGAAGAGAGGACTCAGTCATAATAGGACTATGACTTATGTTCATTAGAGAGATCAGTGGTACTTAAAAAGTTAAATGTATCTACAGGGGCATAACGGTTATTTGAGCTGTACTTACGAGCGATCTGTGAAAAGTTGTCGCACTTCTGATTAGTTAAAATGGACACATAATATATCTGTGGTAAGGAGAGTTCAGCTGTTGGTCTTTAGTGGAGTGTCTGGCAGTTAACAGATGGTGGATCCTGTGACTAAAGAGTCTAGTCAGTTATTCACATACTATTATTGGAGCTTCGAGCTACAGGTTCATAAGGTCCCCTTGGTAGCTCAATGGATTCAGTTGAGGATCAGTTCTTGGTGTTGATTTGAAATGTTCAAATTGACAAGAGGTAATTTGATTATATATGATATGATCGGTATGATGTATGAGATACATCTAGTGGAGGATTAATGTAAATAAGATTTACATTAAGTACCATAGAATAAAAAAAGAACTATGGTTTATATGTTTCATGAGATGAAATATTAAAACTATAGATTATAAATATAGTATGATAAGTTGGTTTTCATTTGTATTTATAATAATATTAATTATTGAATAAATAAATCTTTTTCTCTAATAACCAATTGAGTGGGAGATTATTGGTGGTTCATGGTAACCGTGAGATAAAAGAAAAATTGTTTTCCTAATTTTAGTAAGTTTTGCAAATATTGAATTGGTGAATTTTCTCTCGGAAAAGTAGTTGTCAAGTAAATACGATTTACTAAGCAACAACTTGAGCGAGCTAGACGATCGTGTAGTGTTTTGTAAGCGATAGACACGGAACTAAGCGATGAGCTAAACAATCGCTTAGCTTTCGCTAAACATTGGGCATCAACCTATACGATAGATTCAGTCATCTCCCACTTGCCCAATCGTTTACACGATTGTTGTTTCCTCTATTCTTCTGCCTTATACCAAGTCCACACAGAGCCTACCCTCTGGATTCTCACACCGAGAATACCAAGGTAGCCTTCTTGGTGGTGTCATACTCAACTCGACACCGTCGAGGTTCTGTGGAGGTCGTTCGTGTTGTTGGGGTGTTCATGATCGAGGCGATCGCAGAGGTCGAGTGCGCGATGTTTGTGTTGTGTAGTGGTCATGTTGTTTAAGCATTCGAGGTTGCTGTGTTCGAGCGTTCGTGATCAAGGAGCGTGGAGACGAGTCTACAAATGTGTGTAGAGATTTCTCTTCTTGATCATTTGTAGTTTCATGCTGTAATTTCTATATTGATTGCATAATTGTATGTTTTTGTTCACGACTATAATTGTAATGTTCATACATGATTGTAATTTGGAATGATCTATTCCGCTGCTCATGGAAATCCTCGTGTTTGATTTCCTTCAGAAATGTCTATTTAAAAACTCAAGGTTGAAAAATGCCTACTTTGTCTTCAATACTACAAAAATGCCTTATCAATTTTTAAATAGGAGTGTGAAAGATTTTTTTTTTTTTTTTTTTTTTGCTATTATATTCCTGGTATATATGTCAACTACAAGCATGTCATCCCTATTATATCTAGGAGGTAGTTGAAAAATTTTTGTTACATGTGATTTTATTTATTTTTCTTTTCTATTTTATTGCTATTTTGTGCTTTGAAATTAGTAATTTATTGGAATAGAAAAAAAATAAGAGATTTGGTGTATTTGTTTAGATTTTGCTTTGTATATATTTTGGGTTTTCCATTTCATGTATATGCTGATATTATTGGTGAAGGAAATCAGATATAAGGATTTCCATGAGCAGCGGACTGATCGTTCCAAATTCCATTCAATATTGAACACTAACAATTATAGTCAAGAAACGGAAACTAACAGGTCATGCACAATAAGAAATTACAACATGCTTTACAGTGAGATTAAGGATAAACTATACATACCTTTGAAAACTCATTCTTCAAACTTCTTTGATCACGAACTCCAAGCATCCAAGACAATAATACATGAACATTCGAACACAACGACCACAACATAGCACGATCAATAACAAACACCACAGGAGCAACGCAAACACATAACGAATGGCCTCCAAAATCTCGAACTCAGTCGAGTTGAGTGAGAATACCACCACAATAGTTACCTTAGTATTCTTGGTGTGAGAATCCAAAAGTGTGGGCTGTATATGGACTTGGTTAGAGGTAGAAACCGGAGGAACAACAATCGTGTAGACGATTGAGCGAGTGGGAGATGAGAAGGGTCTATCGTATAGACGACTGCTCAATCGTGTAGAAAAAGGCAGCCTATCATATAGACAATACCTTACGATCGTTTAGCTACGACCAGATGAGTGAACTATTGTATAGTAACACTCTACAATTGTTTAGTCTCTCTATCAGCTATCGTTTAGTGAAACAATTTCACTTGATAGTAATCGTGAGTACTTTTCGAATTAAGAAACTCGTCTAAACTTAGGAAAATATTTTTCCTTTTTATCTCACGGTTACCATAAAACCACCAATAACCTCCCATTCAATTGGTTATTAGAGAAAAAGAGATAATTATCCAATAATTAATGTTATTATAAATATATATGATAACCAACTTATCATATTATATTTATAACCTATAGTTTTAATATTTCACCTCATGAAACATATAAAGCATAGCTGTTTTTCTATTTTATGGTACTTAATGTAAATCCTATTTACATTAATCCTCCACTTGATGTATCTCATACATCACACTGATTATATCATATATAATAGAATTTTCTCTTGTCAATTTGAACATTTCAAATCAACAACAAGAACCGATTCTCAACTAGAATCCATTGAGCTACCAAGGGGACCTTATGGACCTATAGCTTGAAGCTCCAACGGTACGTGAATAACTGATTAAACTCTTTAGTCACGGGATCCACCATTCGTTAACTACCGGGCACTCCACTAAAGACTAATAGTTGCACTCTTTTTACTACAGATATATTTTGTGTCCATATCAACCAATCAACAGTGAGATCACCCTTCACAGATCGCTCGTAAGTAAGCCTGGGCCAATATATCGTTATGGTTCTGTAGTTACATCTAACTCTTTATGTACTACTGATCCCTCTAATGAACATAAGTCATAGTCCTACTATGACTGAGTCCTCTCTTCCAAAAAGAAGTTGTGGCCATTATGTTCAAGACATAGAATCGGCCCTTAAGGGAGCAATTTATCTACTTACCCCTACTTTGAGGAATGAGTTAATTTCATCTTGTGTAACTGAGTTCCCAACTCCTAAATCAGACAAATCTCATAAAAGGTAGGCATGTTGAGTTGGCAATCTGGCCACTCTCACCCATACTAATAAAAGAACCGCCCTCAAAAGCAGAAGTTCCCAAAACACTCAAGATTGAGGTCATGTCATCTATGGTCGTTTAGGTGAAATGTAAGTCTCAAGTATCAACGGCGTTATATAAAGAGACTATTCATCTCATAGTTCGGTCTTATACAAACTATTTGTATAGGACACCTCTACTCTCATGTCTCCACATGAATAGTTAGGATCAACCATCTGTAGTGGTTCACAACACTTGTAAACCTCTACAAAGCGAGTCGTATCCGTAGTGTCACCAGGATCAGGTATCCCTCCTTAATCCTTATACTACAGACCTTTTTAGGTTATCACTTAAGCCATGATCCACTTGTATATCTCATATACATGCTAAAGTTTTCATACAATAACCATGGAGCTTTGTTTATTGGATATGAGTAAATGCCAAATAAACTAAATTTTATTTTATTCATAACAATGTGTACAATTTACAAACTACGAGACTCCGGGAGAATTAGGTCACCAATCCCAACAATCTCCCACTTGTTCTAATGCCTCAAGAGACTAATGTACAATACATGAAAAATACAAGTACAATATACAATAAACTAGGGATACTCTATAACCCAGTATCATCTCCCACTTGCCCTAGACAAAATGCCGCATGTCCTGTAGACCCAGACTTTCCAGATGACCCTCGAACACTTAGCCATGAGAGCCTTTGTAAACGGATCAGTAACGTTATGCTCCGACGCGATCTTCACATCATCGTGATGCACAATCTCCCTGATCAAATGATATTTTTTTTCGATATGCTTGCCTCTATGCAGCGGAACAGTTGAAGACGCTCTTTAAGCTATGGAACTCAATGCAGCGGAAGACCTCAACCCGATCAACAAACGGCCAGCAGATGCGTCGGCTACAACAGCACGAACAACCGCAAATAAACGAACGTAGCGAGGACGACACCTCCAGTAAAGAGCCCTAGGTATTCTCGGAGTGAGAACCTAGAGCGTGGTCTTTAGTGAGTTTATTAGAGGTAAGAGGAAGAACTGATCGTGTAGACGATAAGTAAGTGGGAGAGAATGAGAAACTATCGCATAGCTAGATGCTTATCGCTTAGAAGAAACTACACGATCGTGTAGATTTTACTGAACGATAATTTAGAAATAGGTAAGCGATCGTTTAGCAAACATGACACACTATACGATCGTTTAGAAAAGCTAACCGATCATTTAGGAACTAGTGTGCGATCGTTTAGGCATTAGGTAAGCGATCGTTTAGGCGCGAGGTATGCGATCATTTAGGCGCTGAGTCACTATAGTATAGGCTCTCGACTTTAAGCTATCGTTTACGTTTCCACACCAATGCAAAACCTTCCGATCTTTTTCCGAACCCTTCAAAATGAAACAAAATTTCATTTTTATTCTTCGGTTACATTAAGCGACGCTAATTTCCCACTAACGCACGTCCGAGAGAGATTTTAGGTTAATTATCACAATTAAATTATTAATAAATATAATCATATTATATTTTTACCCTATAGTTTGATATCATATATCTACTATAGTAATTTCTCCTCTACTTGATATTAAACATGTTTATATCTAATTTCCTCCAAAATAATGTATCTCATACATTTAGTCAATTATATCATATATAATTAACCAATCCAATTATATCATATATAATCGAACTTCCTCTTATCAATTTAACATTTCAAATTAACCCAAACACTGATTCTCAACTTTGTCCAAGCTACCCAGGGAATCTAATGGACCTGTGGCTCAAAGCTCCAATGGTACGTGAATAGTTGACTAAACTCTTTAGCCACGAGATCTACCATCTGTTAACTATTAGACATTCCACTAAAGACCAATAACTGAACTCTTCTTACCACAGATATATTTCTGTGTTGATCGGATATAACTAATTATGAGTACGATGACCCTTCACAGATGCTCGTAAGTACAGCTGGGCCAAATTACCATTTCGCCCATGTAGTTACATCTCACTCCTTAAGTACCACTGATTTCTCTAATGAACAATACAACATAGTCCAACTATGTGTGAACACCTCTCAGGCTAAGAAAATGTGTGTGGCACCACATCGTTCAAGTCCCAGAATTAGCCCTTAAGGGAGTTATCTATCTACTTACCCCTGCTCGGGGAAGGAGTGAATTCCATCTTGTGTAGCTAAGTTCCCAACTCCCAAATCAGGCGAATCCTCAAAATGGTAGGTTTGAATCGGCGACCTAGCCACTCGCACCCATACAAATCAAAGGACCGCCCTCAATGACAGAAGTTCCCAACTCACTCAGGATTGAGGTCATGTTACCTTTGGTCATCCTAGTGAAGTAAAGTCTCTATCATGAACGATATTATATAGCGAGATGTTAACACTTCGTGGTCTGGTCTTATACAAACTCTCTGTATAGGACGCCCCCGCTCGCATGTCCCCAACATGAATGATCAGAATCAGACCGTCTGTGACAAGTCACAACACTTGTGACCATTCCACAAAGCGGGCCGCATCCGTAGCATTACCAGGATAAGGTTTCCCTCCTATATCCATATACTACAGACCATTTTGGTTATTACTCAAGACATAATTCACTTGTATGTCACCACATACATGCTTGAGTTACATACAGATAACCAGGGATTTTAAGTTTATTGGTTTGTGGTAAAGCAAATAAAACATGCAACTGAGCAAAATACAAGATGTCAAGTAAAATATCATATATTATACAACACAAGCGTTCGTACAAACTGTTTATAAACTACAGGACACGAGACTTTAGGGCATCAACCCCAACACCTTTGAATTTTCCACAACCCCATTGTTATCACAATAAAAAGTGATCGACAAATCCATATTTGGAACAACTTTCAAATCTATAAGGAATTTCCTCAGCCAAACAGCCTCCTAAGATGCTACACAAGTGGCTACATATTCGGCTTCCACAGTGGAGTCCACGATGCATCCTTACTTGATGCTTCGCCATACTACAACCCATCCATTCAGAGTGAACACTGACCCCGATGTCGATTTACGAGAATCTCTATCAGTCTAAAAGTCAGAATATGTGTATCCTGTAAGAATCAAATCCTTATCTCCATACACGAGCATGTAGTCCCTCGTTCTCCGAAAATACTTGAGGATCGTCTTGATTGTCGTCTAGTGATCTAATCCTGTATTAGGTTGATAACGACTGACAATCCCTACTACATAGCAAATATCGAGTCTGGTATACAAAATTGCATACATTAATCTTCCAACAGTTGAAGAATAAGGAATCTGTCTCATCTCCTAAATCTCTTGAGGCGTCTTAGGACACTGATCCTTAGACAATACGATTCCATGCCTGAAGGGTAACAAACCCCTCTTGGAATCCTGCATCCTGTACCTAATCAACATTTGATCGATGTACGATGCCTGAGATAAGGCTAACCTCTTGTTCTTACGATCTTGAATGATCTGGATCCCTAGAACATACTACGCATCACCCAAATCTTTCATTTGGAATTGGGCAGCTAGCCACTTCTTAATGTCAGTCAAAAACCCTACATCATTTCCAATGAGTAGGATATCATCCACATACAGTACCAGGAAAGTCACTGAGCTGTTGATGATCTTCTTGTAAACACAAGGCTCATCAACGTTCTGATTAAAGCAAAACAACTTGACCGTACTATCAAATCTAATGTTCCACGATCTAAACGCTTGTTTCAGCCCATAAATGGACCTATTAAGCTTGCAAACTTTTTGCTCTTGATTTGGAACTATGAACCCCTCTGGCTGAGCCATGTAGATGATCTTCTCAAGATTACCATTAAGAAAGGCAGTTTTGACGTCCATTTGCCATATCTCATAATCATAAAATATGGCTATGGACAGGAGTATCCTGATAGACTTTAGTATGACAGTAGGCAAGAAAGTTTCCTAATAGTCCACCCCCTCGACCTGAGTATAACCCTTTGCCATGAGTCTAGCCTTAAAAGTTTGCACCTTTCCATCTACACCTCGTTTTTGCTTGTAGATTCACTTACACCCTATAGGTTTTACCCTATCAGGTTGATCCATAAGTTCCCAGACTTTATTGAAGTATATAGACTCTATTTCCTAGTTCATGGTCTTAATCCACTCATCTTTGTCAACATTCTCCATTACTTGCTTATAAGACAATGGATCCTCGACCCTATCATTAGAAATGATGTTCTAGGCTTCAATCAAACCCATGTAGTGTTCAGTGGGTTCATAACCCTCCCACTACATCAAGGCAGTCTTAACTCTTGAGATGGTTGACTAGATGCACAGACTTCAAAAACCCTTGTTGATCTGTCAGTCTGTTCAACAACTCTTGTTGAACCCTCAGTAGTCTTACTAGAAGTATCACGTAAAACAAGCTCACTTCGTGGCTTATGATCCCTGATGTGGTCATCTTCCAAGAAGATGGAATTTTTAGAAACAAACACTTTATTCTCACTCGGGTCACAGAAGTATCCACCTCTCATTTCCCTAGGGTAGCCTACCAAGAGGAAAACTTTCGAATGCAATTCCAACTTCTTCGAGTTAGTCACAAGCACGTGGGCCGAACATCCCCAAATTCTGAACTGGCATAAACTACCTTTACGATCTCTCCATAGCTCAAAAGGTGTTTCAGAAACACTTTTTGAGGGAACGTTGTTCAGAATATAACATGTAGTCTCCACTGAAAAACCCCAAAACGAGTCTGGAAGATGAGCATAACTCATCATAGACCAAACCATGTCCAACAAGGTTCTGTTTCTCCTTTCTAAGACACCATTTTGCTTAGGTGTATCTGGGGCTGAGAATTAAGACGTAATTCCATGTTCTATCATATAGTTATAGAATTGGAGGTCCATATACTCTCCACCACGATCAGATCCTAGTGTTTTTATCTTCTTACCTAACAAGTTTTCAATGTCAGCCTTATACTCCTTGAACTTGTCAAGGGCTTCAGGCTTACGTTACATTAGGTATAGATACCCGTACCTTGAATAATCATCTATGAAAGTGATGAAATATTCATACCTACCTCGAGCCCTAACACTCATCGGACCACAGAGGTATGAATGTACAAGCTTCAAAGCTTCCTTGGCTCTGTAATCTTTTCCAGTAAAAGGTCGTTTAGTCATCTTGCCTTCGAGGCATGATTCACACACTGGCAAGGAGTTTTCTTCTAAACTCTTTAGAAGTCCACATTTCACCAACTGCTCAATCTTATTGAGGTTTATGTGACCTAACCTTAGATGCCAAAGATGGGCATTTTCCTTAAGAGAAACCTTTGGTCTTTTAGTTATTGTCGCCGTACTGAAAATTTCAGTATTAAACAAGGCTTTTATGACTAACGGCCTTAGCACATACAAGTTATTTTCCATTGAATCAAAACCAATCTCCATTCCATTCTTGAAAATGAACACTTTACTCTAAGAAAAGGAGACGATATAGCCTTGTTCAATGAGACAAGAAACCGAGATTAAGTTTCTCTTGATATGAGGAACTACGAAAACATTATCCAATAATAGATAACGTTTCTTGTCCAAAAATAACTTCAACCTGCCAAAAGAAATAGCTGAAACAACCTCAACAGTAACCGACTCGAAGAATCAACTCTCTTTGTGGTAATGTTTTCCAGGAACTGAATCCTTGATAAGAGGAATTGGCGTGAATAGTAGCACCCGAATCAAGGATCCAGACAGAATCATCATTCTCTACCAAACACGTCTCCAAGACCAATAAATCATATTTACTGTCTTTAGACATCCTCCTCTTTTGGAGAGTAGTGGGATCAGCATCAGAACACTTAAATAAGCTCCAAGTTCCATTTCAGAGAACACTTTTCGTCGATGAACTTTAACAGAGTTAGCAACACTTGTTTTCTCTTTCTGGAGTTTAACTTGGGAACTGACACTACTGATTTTTTCATCCATCCCTCTGTGCTCAAAAAGTAAGAACTGACGTTCAAACAAATCTTGCAACAAGTTCGGGATCTCACGTGCAATGACCATGTTCTCAACCCTTTTGGCCAAAGCATCAGGTATGCTAGCCAAAATGTGAAGTTGGGCCAATGAATTAGCCTTCATCCACACCTCATATGCATTACAAACACTTTACGGTACATCAAGGTTCGAGACTTGAGGACACTCCTCAACCATGAAATATTCGAGGCCGATTACCACGAAATACGTTTTAACGGACTCATTCCACTATATGTAATCGATCAAACTAGAGGCATTTAACGAAAAATAAAACATGTTACTAAAAACAAAAAAAAATACATTGACCTACGTTAGGTTTTAGCAAATACTCGTTGAAAAAACATACAACATCCAATACGGTTTAACAAAACTAACATGAACCCCGTGTGATATCTAGTTTCGCAATGAGGCTTCAAAGGTTTAGGAAAAAAGCTGCCAAAGGGTGGTCAATTTATCCCTCCTCTAAATTGAGACATTCTCAACTAGCTAATAATACCAGAACAACTCTTGTTCCTATAACAACTAGCCATCATTAATTTGGTCAAGAAATCATTAACTTACTTAACAATTTTTCGTAAGTGTGACCCATCATTTTAGGCCCTAGAGTTCCGCCCCAAATAGCCAATTTGAAGGGAAAAATCCGATTGGGGCAAAAACTAAAGTGATCCTATCCATTTCTGGAGTTCACCTTGATATTCACCAACTGCACAAAGCCCATCAGAAGGAAGACGCTCCCACGGTGCCACGAGGGAATGCAAGAATGATCTCACGGTGTGAACCAATGAAGGAGACCGCAGGACGTGTTGATACACACCCTTCACCCACTTACTATAAACACTCTCTCCGTCCACCTTAATATTGACTCATGCAAACACCATCCGAAGGGGGATGCTCCCAGGGCACCACGAGGCCAAGCATGAATCTCACGGCCCGATATGAACATTCAGGGAGAAACGTGAGTGGAATCGTTGACATATCATATATATCTCTTCCTCCCACTGAGTATTTTATAACCTAGGGTTTAGTTTACTTAGAAAAAAAACACGGATAAGGATTTTAACTAAGTGACTTTTTAGGTTTTCCCAAGAGTAACATTTACCTTGGATAGTTGAACAACTTTTGATCATTATCCATTAAACTCTTTAACGGAGTCTTTGACTAACTGTCGCATGTTTGTAGAAAATCTATCTAATTCACCTTTCCAAGTAGGTTCCCAGGTAGAGGTGTTCAGTTTTCGTCAGCTTAAGTACCCCAACCTAGACAGAACCCACCTTAGACAAAAGGTCCCTTATAGATAAATTTAATACAATTTTAATCTTTTATACCAATCAATTTAATCTTATTAAACTGATTTAAAAAGATTAAAATAGGTTACTAATCCCATTAGAACCTTACACTTAGGTCTATCTCAATCCAATTTTAAAACACTTTTAAAACATGAGTTTGCCTAAGTCCGCATGCAACTCTTTCTTATCGATTTTAGTTCTAATTTCTATTATACACTTATAACAGAAACAACCAAAACGCATAACGCAAAGCAAACACATATAAGGCATTCATAACTTTTACAATTTAGCCTAAGTGTCATGCTCCATGTATTATTCACTCGTTGCTACTTTTATATAACACTTATACAAATAAGCAACGAACCAAGCACACATGCTTCCATTCACCCTTATATTATAACGCTTATAATATAAGATGATGTATGAATATGCTTACTGCATGCATAAATATAACTTTTATATTTCATGATGCATGCCCATGCTCTCTTGTAATTTCATCATGCTATATTATAACACTTATAATACATGGTGCATGAATAATTGCACAACCTAAGGTGGGTTTCAAATCTATATGTCATATAATATGCCATATAAACCACATACATCTCATGTATATTAAACAAAAGTTGATTAACCGAGATAATTTGCCTCAAACCCTCAAAACCAAAACTAACTATTACAAATTGCAAAGAGTCTCCGGTTCAAACAGGCGAACTGGGTCTTGAACCATCCAGGCGAAACAATGCGTCTCCACTGATCGTGTACCAAACTCCGAGTGATCGCCTACATGAAAAAGTAAATGCTTTACTCAATCGTTTACCAACGGTTCCAGAGCTAAATGATCGTGTATCTTTTACTATGCGATGAAGCATGAGGACGCGATCGTGCAGTGGGCAATGTATAATGCAAGCCTTAAACGATTGTCTAAATGACAACGATGTGGTGAAGCACAATTGTCTAAACAATCGCTGAGCGAGCACCAAAGTATCACATATCGCGTGATTGTGTAGTCAGTGACTATGTGATGAGGCATGCTAACTACACGATCGTTTAGTGCACATGCCTTTTATTAAACGATGAGCATCATATGCTCCCTCTCAATCGTTTACCTCTAGCATCTACGCGATCAGGCAACCAACACTATGCGATAGAGTAAACACTTTACCCTATCGTTTAGCATTAGCTAAATGATCATTAGCAAATACTACATGATCGCGTAGAAAAATCTACATGGTCATTTAGCCAAATCCCAACGATCGTTTACCTTACGCTACATGATATGACCAACCCTTGGTCTTCTTCCTAGCTGAAAACTGCATCTCCATGCTTCGAAACTTCATCACAAACGACTCAACAAACTCAAACACTTTGAATTACAGACTCGATTGCATGTTAATTATGCCTCAAAACACAGGGGCCCTTACAAATTAACACTTTGTAATCAAAAGAAAGCTTTAAAAAAGGTAATTAACTTGTAAATATTCATCAACATCATCCACAAACGTATTTAACATTTAAACTCAATGTAGAAAACCCACCACGACTGTAAAAGAAGTTCAAAACATAAGTAAAATTTGAAATATCAAAACAACCTGGCTCTGATACCAATTGAAGGAAATCAAACATGAGGATTTCCATGAGCAGCGGAATGATCATTCCAAACTCCATTCAACATTTAACACTAACAATTACAGTCAAGAAACGGAAACTAACAGGTCATGCATAGTACGAAATTATAGCATGCTTTACAATGAGATCAAGGGATAAAGTATACATACCTTTGAAGACTTATTCTTCAAACTCTCTTGATCAAGAACTCCAAGCGTCCAAGATAGCAATACATGAATGCTCGAACACAATGACTGCAACACAACACGATCAACAGTGAACACCACACGAGCAATGCAAACACATAACGAATGGCCTCCAAAACCTCAAACTTAGTCGAGTTGAGTGAGGACACCACCACATGTTTACCTTGGTATTCTCAATGTGAGAATCCATAAGTGTGGGCTCTGTATGCACTTGATTAGAGACAGAGACCGGAAGAACAAAAATCGTGTAGACGATTGAGCGAGTGGGAGATAAGAAGTGTCTATCGTATAGACGAATGCTCAATCGTGTAGAAGAAGGCAGTCAATCGTATAGACAATGCCCTGCGATCGTTTAGCTACGACCAGCTGGGTAAACTATCGTATAGTAACACTCCACGATCATTTAGTCTCTCTATCAGCTATCGTTTAGTGAAACAATTTCACTTGATAGCAATTCGTGAGTACTTTTCGAATTATGCAACTCTTCTAAATTTAGGAAAACATTTTTCCTTTTTATCTCACGGTTACCAATAACCTCTCACTCAATTAGTTATTAGAGAAAAAGAGATAATTATCTAATAATTAATATTATTATAAATATATATAATAACCAACTTACCATATTATACTTATAGCTTATAGTTTTAATATTTTATCTCATGAAACATATAAATCATAGTTCTTTTTCTATTCTATGGTACTTAATGTAAATCATATTTACATTAATCCTCCACTTGATGTATCTCATACATCACACCGATTATATCATATATAATCGAATTTTCTCTTATCAATTTGAACATTTCAAATCAACACCAAGAATTGATTCTCAACTTGAATCCATTGAGCTACCAAGGGGACCTTATGGACCTATAGCTTGAAGCTTCAACGGTACATGAATAACTGACTAAGCTCTTTGGTCACGGGATCCACCATCCATTAATTGTTGGGCACTCCACTAAAGACCAATAGTTGCACTCTCCTTACAACAGGTATATTTTGTGTCCATATCAATCAATCAACAGTGAGATAACCCTTTATAGATCGCTCGTAAGTACAGTTGGGCCAATATACCGTTATGGCCCTGTAGTTACGTCTAACTCTTTAAGTACCACTGATCCCTCTAATGAACATAAGTCATAGTCCTACTATGACTGAGTCCTCTTTTCCAAAAAGAAATTATAGCCACTATGTTCAAGATCCGAAATCAACCCTTAAGGAAGTAATCTATCAACTTACCCTTACTTCGGGGAATGAGTAAATTCCATCTTGTGTAACTGAGTTCCTAGTTCCTAAATCAGACAAATCCCTAAAAAGGTAGGCATGTTGAGTTGGCAATCTGACCACTCTCACCCATACTAATCAAAGGACTGGAGTTCCCAAAACACTCAAGATTAAGGTCATGTCACCTATGGTCGTTTAGGTGAGATGTAAGTCTCAAGTATCAACGGCGTTATATAAAGAGACTATTCATCTTGTGGTCCGGTCTTATACAAACTCTTTGTATAGGACACCCCTACTCTCATGTCTCCACATGAATGGTCAGGATCAACCATCTGTAGTAGTTCACAACACTTGTAAGCCTCTACAAAGCAGATCATATTCATAGTGTCCCCAGGATCAGGTATCCCTTCTTAATCCTTATATTACAGATCTTTTTAGGTTATCACTTAAGGCATGATCCACTTGTATTTCTCATATACGTGCTTAAGTTTTCATACAATAACCATAGAACTTTGTTTATTAGATATAAGTAAATGTCAAATAAAATAACTCTTATTTTATTCATAATAATGTGTACAGTTTACAAACTACAAGGCTCCGGGAGAATTAGGATACCAATCCCAACAATGGACAAATATTAAAATTGATAATTTTGATTTTAAGATATTAGTTTGACTCCATGTCTCTCACTATTTCCTAATATGTTTCATCAACTATCTACAATTTGAGCTGTGAGTTCCTAGCACTTCACTCATATCTACCTCATTTATATGAACATGTGTTTTTTATAATCTCCTATCGTCGTTTTCTATATTTTAGTTTCATTTAACGATGTTTAATCATAAGATAATCATAAAATTCTGATTTTTGAAAATCACTCAGATTTACTTGTAAATATAGTTAACAGTTTTTAAATTTAAAAGCCACCTTCTATATTTTAGCTACTCTTAACAAATTTATAGTGATTAGATTATTATTTTTTTAATATATAAATTATATTTACTTGTAAATACATTTAATAATTTTTAAATCTAAAAGATATTTTCTATATTTAGTTGCATTACACGATTTTTTTTCAATATTTCCAATTTTAATTTCCCAACCTTCAACAAAATCCTTAAAATATTGGTGGGCAGTTAAGATTTTAAATACAATTTTTCTTTTTTGAAATTGAAGTTATACGAGAAAAACAATTTTTTTCTTCAAATCTAGAATCCAAAATTCATCAACAACTAAAGTCGCAACTTCCAAATCGTTGATAAACCAAACATCTCAATCAAAAGTATCATGGAGACAAAAATACTTTCATTTTATGATTCCAGTCAGTAGATGAAGATAAAGACACTTTAGGTAGGATGTAAAAATGTAGATAAAGATCATCAGAGAAAAGAGTTGGGGGAGATATAGGAGCGCACGAAGATGAAGAAGAAGAATAAGACACCCAATACTTTTTTTATAGTGTATATGTCTTAGACAATGGGAGATTTTCATAAATTTTCATTTAATGGTTGCAGGTAATTATTTCTATTCATCTGTGCTTTTTTTTTTTTTTTTAATACACTTAACATACAAAGGATGTTGGTGGTTTTGATTACTTTTATGTTTAGGGTTCCAATTCTTTACATTTTTTCCTCAATGCTAAATGTCTAACGTTTCGCAAGGGAGGGAGTTTGGGTATATACTTGCATATATATTATATGGATCCTTGGGTGTACTTAGTTATTGGTGTATATTCCATGAGACCAAAAGTTAGGGTATATACTTACACTTACATTATCTAGTATCTTTAGTGATGTACCTAGTTATAGGAGCTCACTTAAATAACCTTGTGCACTTATTTTCACTTTTACCATCAAATTCATTGAACAGTTGGGGTGTATTTGTTTACTTTTGAGTTTTCCGATCACTTATATACCACATAAATAATTATATTTACAACATTTTTTCTTTTGAGACTTACGCTACATAAAAGATGTATATGTAAAATAGTTTTAAATACTTTTCTATGACTAAAAGTTGAGGGTTTTCCGTTTTATGACCTTATACAAAGTAGTTACATCAAGTTTTAAAGTTTTCATTCAACTTATCATTATTTTGAGTCATTCAGTACTTCCCCACACATAAGTTACAGTTTATGTTAATTAGAGTTTTTATATCCACATTTTGAAACACCAACATTTATGACATTAGTAGGGTTGTTGACTCGAATGATGATTATGTGATTGTGGATTCATTGTGAAAATTTGAAAATTTGTATTTTTGCATTTGTTATTATTTTCGTTTACATAATGATTATTTTATATTCAATTGTAGTTTATTCAGTAGGTATCCTTAATTGTAGGGATTGGGTTACTTGGTTGGATGTTATTTAAAAACCAAAATTTGAAAGTACGGGTAGTTTTGTCTTATGGAAACTAAGAAATTTTTCTAAAATGTCGGTTTAGGCATTTTTGCTATAAATTTTTGTTTTAGGTATTTTTGAAATTCAACCTTCTAAATTTAGGCATTTTTGTGCTTGACCCCAAATGAAAAATGAAACTCCCCATGTGTCTTTGTGAGCCTTGAGCCTAAGGTGTATGTGGGTCATTACCTAACACTACTTTAATGTTCCACCTCTCTTTTGCATGGCCGATGAGGTTTTTGTCCCAGCTGGAAATCAAAATATTCTTGCTCATTACTTACTCAATTTGGCAGGGATGCAATCTTCTTATTTTCAATCAACACATCCCATCTAATTTTGACCCTATTTGGTAGGCTTTGAATTTACTTGAATCTCTTTGAAGAAAATGTAATTCTCTGATACAACTTATACAAGGAATTGTGAGGTATAAATACAAAATTGAGGAACCAAAAATAGGCTCTAGAAAAACTAATCCTACAAAAAACTCTAATAAGTCCTACAATAACTTTAACAATAAAGACTGAATATATATATTTACACTCTCCCTCAAAATCAAGGTGGTAAGGTAGGAACCAACTTAAGTTTGTTAAGCAGCGAGGAACAAGGCTTTCGTGAAAATATCAGCAAGTTGTTCATAAGTAGAAACAGCTCATAAAAGAAGAGTGTTACTCTGGAGATGATGTCGAACAAAATGATAGTCATTATCGATATGCTTGGTCAGCTCATGAATAACATCATTATGTGCAATATGGATGGCACTACGATTGTCACAGTGAAGGATAGTGGCACATAGCTGAAACTCCCATATCAGCAAGAAGCCAGCGAAGCCACAACAACTCTAACATAGCATCGGCTAGGGTGTGGTATTCAGACTCCATACTGGATCGAGAGACAACACTTTGTTTCTTACTTCGTCAAGATATAAGAGAGTCACCAAGATAGAAACAGTAACCGATGGTAGAACGCCGGTCAGTAGGATCACCAACCCAATCAGCATCAGAGTAGCCAGATAAAGTCAGGGATGACTAGGTTGAGAACTAAAGATCATGTCCCAGAGTCCCCTTGATATAGCGAAGAATCTGAAGAACAATAGTAAAGTGAATGGTTCGAGGGGAAACTATGAACTGACTTACAATGTGAATAGCATATGCAATGTCGGGAAGAGTGATCGTTAGATAAATAAGACTACCAAAAAGTTGACGATAGAGACTAGAATCTTCGAGAGGAACACCATCAAACGGAGTCTGGCGAATATTCGGGTCAAGTGGTGTTGGAGTTGTAGCAGAGTCAGTAATCCTGGAACGAACCAATAAGTCCGAAGCATATTTTGCTTGAGACAAGGAGTAACCATCAAAGCTCATCGATACTTCAAGACCAAGGAAGTAACTAAAGGAACCCAAATCCTTCATTTCAAAGTGCTCGCCAAGGTAGTATTGCAAATCAAAAATAGCCTAGGGATCATCTTCAGTAATAATCATATCATCAACATACAAAAGAAGAAGAACAATACCACGCTCCGTCTGACGCGTAAAAGGTGTTGTATCATGAGAACTAGACGTAAATCCAAGTTGAATAATGGCGGAACTGAAGGTTGCAAACCAAGCCCGCGGGGCTTGCTTCAACCGATATAACGCTCGACGAAGGAGACACATCTTCTGAGGAGGAGGAGAGATACTAGGGGTGGTTGCATATAGACTTCCTCAGATAAGGCTCCATTGAGGAAGACATTTTTAACATCTATCTGAAAAAGTTGTCATTGTTTGCCTGCAGCAATGGCTAAAAAGCTCCAAACGGATATCATCCAAGCCACAGGTGCAAAGGTTTCTTCATAATCAATCCCATATTCTTGAGAGTAGCCTTTTGCCACCAACCGAGCTTTATAACGCTCAATAGAACCATCAGAACGAGTCTTGATCTTGTATACCTACTACAAGCCAATGAGTTTCTTACCAGAAGGCAAGTCAACATAGTCCCACGTGTGCATCTCGTCTAAGGCCTGAAGTTCATCACTCATAGTTTGCTGCAACAATAGGTTAGCATTCGCCTCATGAAAAGAGGTAGGTTCAACCAAGGAACCGATAGTGGAAAAATAGTGAAAATCCTGAAGATAAGTAGGAAGTGCCTTTACCAGAGTGAAGTGTCAAACAGAATGAGCAGGGTCAGGAGGAGGTTCAAACTCCACAGTTGCGACAAGTACTGGGTTAGGATCAATAAAGATGAACGTAGATTGTTCAAACTCAGTATCACAAGAAGAGACAGACGAAGGAAAAAGATCAACGAGGCTATCAGGAGGAAAGAGAGGAGGACCTGAAAGAGAAGCATGAAAGACTGAGAGACTAGAAAATATTGTCGGATACCATAGGGATCTGATAGGGACGAAGATTTAGACGGAATGATTTAACCCTTGATTTTGGACTCTGATACCATGAAGAAAATGTAATTCTCTGATACAACTTATACAAGGAATTGTGAGGTATAAATACGAAACTGAGGAACCAAAAAAGGTTCCAAAAGAACTAATCCTATAAGAGCTCTAACAAGTCCTACAATAACTAACAATAAAGACTTAATATATACATTAACACTCTTGTTATGGAAATGGATATTTTTTAGAAATTTGCTAATTGCCACAGTAGCGCCTATGCTCGTCCTTGAAAGTCGTTGGCGTGGTTGGATGAAGCAACCCATTTTTATTTTATATTTATTCACATATTATTTATTTTATTTTTATTTCTTTAATTTTCCATGTTTATGTTTGCATATATTTTTAATTTTTAATCTTGCAATATGTATAGTTACATTTTATTTAATTTTGTCATAGGAATATTTATATATTATTTGAATGATAAATTTTAAATTTTGTAATATATACATCATTTTAATTTTTAATTTTCTTTGACCATGGATAGAATAGAGAATATTCGAACCTTTGACATCGGGTCGATAGTACAAGTTTTATGGCAATTAAACTATACTCTTTTTCACTTTAAATTTGAATTTAAAATTTACAATATGTACACTCTTTTTTCTACCACAACATTTACATAATAATATAATTGAATTAAAATTAAGTTAACATCATTTAAGGTAAATACCTCAACAATGATCGAAAGATATAAACATTGTCAATATTCTTATTAATTTTGTATTGAGATTGATTTCTATTAGATACGGTAAGTTTTTTATAATTTTTTTTAATATATTTGTATGCATATTATGTTTCTTTTTTAATATTACATAATTAATTATATTTAAACCTTAGAAAGAACAAAAGAAAAAAAAAAGTTGTCAAAACAATTTTTTGTTTATTTTCTTAAAAAAAGAAAAAAAAATTACTAAACATATTCTCATTCTAGTTCTTCAAAGACAAGAAACAGAATACATAAAACCAAAACGTTATTAAATGTGGCCTTTTAACATCTTATCTGCTAACTCAGAGTCTTTCAAGGTCTGTTCAGAGCTTTGTTCTGTGTTCTACAGCAAGTTGCTGTCTCAATATCCTTCTCATAACCTTATTTGTTGCAGTCCTTGGAAGAGACCGGTAAGGAACCACACGGTGAACCTACGATGCACATCACACAATATGAAGTAAACTCATCAACACTAATTACTCTTTATCTTTTAACATAATGGAAAATGAACTTAACTGAAATCCTACCCTGAACAATGGATTGAGGTTCTTCTGCAGAGATGAATTTAAAGACAACTTTAACTTATTTAAATCCAAGCTAGTTTCACTTGGATTCTTGTATACAATTGCAATCACCAACTGTTCAGGGCCACCGCCCTGTGGCGATACCCCAATGGCGGCCGTTTCAAGGATGCTGTCATCGACCATATTGCAGACACGTTCAATCTCGATTGAACTCACCTACATGAACGATACAAATCTTGTTATGAACAAAATGTTTTCTTTGGTTAAGATTTGAAATCTGCATGAGGCGAGTGCAAAGGACAGCAACACTGGCCAAAGAACAATATCATGGTGGTAACTTGCAGTATATTAGAGTATTGACTACATGACGATTATACTTTAAAGAACTGTCTTTGATTTCCTTTCTCAGTAATATGTAAGTATGTGTCGAGGTTTTACCCTCTTTTGAAAAAGTAAATGTGTTTATGGTATTTAGGCTTTGTATCCGACAATCAACGAAGAATTTTTAAATTCCATAAATTCCATAAAAACATATTAGAGTTGTTTGGCCCCCAACTTGAAATTGGTAGAGTGAGTTATTATATCCCACTCCATGTTTGGGGCTTCAAATATAACAGTTGTATTTACAATTATTTATAACCTATAATTAATTATAATAAATATTATTTCAAAACCCTTTGTGTTACGGTATTTATTATTTTCCACTCATTCTCTCCCTTCTTTGTTATAATGTTTACTATTTTCTACCCAAACTCAAACAGTTTGAATCCCACACAGTTTGAATCCCACACAAAGACTAAAATAGTCCGCACCTCAAATATTGACTATTATAACTCACAAACTATAATAACCAAGTCATGACTCAAACACTCCCATCATTTTGGAGGCTTGTTAATCAACAACAATGTCAAAGCTCCTTTTTCCCAAGTCATGACCATAGGTTGTTAGTATTGAGCCTCAACTAAAGAGCATCCTTACCATGAGAAGCTAAAATAAAACTACCTTTATGCCTCCAAGATTCATTGTATCATCGGCACGACCATGTGCCCGATAATATCCTCGAGAAGAACGCTCAAACACATCTCCATGCCTTCTCAATACCTACGAAGGGAATTATGTGGTAAGATCAAAGTGTTAGACATATCTCAAGTAAAAAGGTAACATCAGAAGAATTGCCTACCATTCCGTTCCAACAGGGCATTCCCTTAAAATAGACATCATAATGGTCTGCATTCAAGAGAGTACTTGAAGCCCCAAACAGTAAAGGTCCAAGTGCCAATTCACCAATTCCTGGCATATTCTGTGGCTACAGGGAAGTAAAAAAATGAAAGAAAGAAAGAAAGAAAGAAAAGTACAAATGGTGAGCTTGACAACGTAACTAACAATTTTCAATATTCACTATTCAGACCCTTCAATTTGATGCATGGGAATTGAGAAAACTAGCAAAGCAATCTCGATGCTTCAAAAAGAATTAAGAAGAAAGCCATAATATCTCAAAACTATTCAATTTAAAAATTCAAATTCTTTTCAACTCAACTCCATTGACATTAATTAGCCCACACATCAAAACAAAGAGTTGATCAGTTCTTACGATAGGAAGACCATCATTGCCAAGAATAAAAAGACTGCACCCCATTCCCGGTGTGCTAAAAGCAGACAATGCCTGAGCCTGTAAGAGTGATCCTGCAACAAATGCACCACCAATCTCTGTCCCACCACAAACTTCAATTACAGGTTTATAGCCAGCTCTTCCCATTAGCCATAGGTATTCATCTACAGTAGATGTTTCACCAGTGGAGGAAAAACAACTAGCAGTTGCACAGAAACGTGAACTATTAAAACCGACCTAATTTAGTTTTTTCTTCTTTTTTTTTTTTAATAAAAAAATAATCTTAAAGATCGCAGATTTAAGGTTCAATAAAAACAACAAAAACACATTGAAAGAATAGCAGTTGGCATATTCTGTAGGCTCACCGGATTGAAGACCAATCACACCCAGATGTGCAGTTTGTACTTTTCCATGACCGGACAATACTTGGAATTATTCCAAGCATTGTTACTTTAGCATCCTACAGAAAATAGAAATCATGAATATATGTGCATTGCAAAAATGATATGGTTAAATCATCAATTTACCCAAGTACTTAAGTTGATGAGTGAAGGTCAATTTAATATTATATTATCTAACATTGGGTTTGAATGTATTGAAGACCCAACAAGTGCAAATCAATATTAATTGGGACGGAAATAATATTGCATGAGTTTGAACACAGGGACCTCTTGGACCACCTGCTCAGATACCAACTTAAGCTGATGGATGAGGTCAATTTAATATTATACCATCTAACAAATATTGCATTGAAACTGAACTCCAATTGACTTAAAGTAACAGCATATTGAACGTCAAGCCAAATGCTTCATCTTTCTATGGGCAGAAAACTTAAAATAAAAAAAGAGTACACTGATATTTCCAATACTTATGGCATCCTTGTTGGCTTTCATAAGATTTACAACAATTCTGGTGTTCTTAACTATAACGAGTACTGCATTTTGTTTTTATTTATCGTTCTCTTATATAGGAACCAACTTCTGGCAGGACAAATGAAAGATGAATGAATATTGTATCTAAAATGTAAAAATCAGACTATTTTAACACTTTTGAAGAAAGGGAATAATTTCCAAGGAATCACAATTTAAATTTGATTCAAAATATTGCAAAAGCATTTTGCATTAATTTGGTTGAAGAACACTATAAATTCGAAGTAAATATACAAGAAAAGTAGATTAGGAAGAAAAATGTCCTAATGTATCATAAGGGGTTTACCTGTACGAATTTAACGAATCCAAAACCAAGTGGGGATCCATTGTATAATGCCAGTGAAGCACTATTCAATAATGAAGCATAAACTACCCACGGACCCATCATCCATCCAAGATTAGTGGGCCAAGCAACAACATCACCTTTATGAAAGTCCATGTGGCACCATGCATCAGCTGCAGCTTTCAAAGGTGTTACGAGCGTCCATGGAATTGCTTTTGACTCTCCTAACCAAGAAACAAACACGGTCAAACCTATAAGCATGATTTCAACCATGCATATTCAAGTGAGACCATTGATCTGAAAGAATTAAAGTGAAGACCTCCTGGGATGAAAATTTGACTCTCCTAACAAAAGAAAAGCTTAAGATTTTGTTTAGCTTCGCGCGTTGTACTTCTTAGAGAATACATGGGAGTCCTGAAGTATCCAACCATTGATGTGGTAGAATTAAAGTGAAGACTTCTTGGGATGAAAATTTGAGGTATACGTGAAAAATCTCCTGCTCTTCTATATGGTAAATGGAATGATGTATGGTTGTTTGAGGAAGTTTGTTTTGTTTCTAATCAGGTCAAATACAGTTTAACGTCATACCTTCCTTTATAAATTTTATATATCAACATATATTATTTCATTTTGAAACCAAATAAAACAAAGCATTTGCCAAGGAAACCAGAAATGCACTAGCATAGAAGTCAAGAATGTTGCGAGTTCAGAGGCTAAGGACCAAATTCCGAATTAACCTGTAGTTCCAGATGAGAAAAGAATATTTGTAAATGATTCCACCGATTGTTCCACAGCAGCAAATTCCACTCCTCTGCAAGAATTAAATTGAGAATTTATAATGTACCGGTAGGATCAGATATTTTGAAACATTCAATGATACAGGGATCCTATAGAAGCTTTAAAGAACGGGTACTTCATGGAGAAAGTAACTAATGCAAGTCATTTAAAAAAGATAGTGAAAATTTGCAAACAGGAACAGAAAAGACGATATTGCCCTTTCAATCTTCCATCATGATTGAAAGCTTGTATCACAACATGATTTACTGGGCTTAAGCATATTCAAATATATATCTAGAGAAAGTGAAATATTTGTTCTTTTCAGCATACAAGTGTAATCATTATTCAGAAAACAACTTTCTAGAATGGTTCAATCACAGTAATTAAATATAACATCAGCATACTCTTTGTTAAATTAATACAGGGCAATTATATACAAAGTACAGCAGCTCAACCAGAAATTTTTTGTTTCTGTGAATTTCTAGAATATAACAAGTGACCTACACATGTTAAGAGTATATAACCAAGAGACCTCCTTGAACTGAATGCAGAAAGCAGCAGTACACATCATGATAAAAGATCATTTATGAAATTTAAGTAGAGTCAAATCGGAATAAAAAGTTTGAAATGAGTAAAGAATCTGAACATGAAAAGAAGAAACTAATTATCAAGTCAACTTAAGAACACAACTAATAACGCATACCTCAAATCTTTGACTCTCTCCAGAAAATCATGCCAAGAAATATCTTCATCTCTTAGTTTCATGCTAAAACCAGTGCTCTTGGTGGGAATTACAATCGCCAGAGGTGACTGAGCATCTACAACTCGACTGCAATGTTGAACCAATTACTGGAGCATTTCAGTGTTTAGGAAACGGAAAAAGACTATATATTTAACTCCATGAAGAAGAAAATGTAACCTCACCTATACAAGGGTATGCTTTTATCTCCACGAATGATAAGGTCCTGAATTTTGCAGGTAAGATAAAGAAGGTTTTAATTGAAGAAATTGAATACAGAAATGTAAGAGTGAGTATAAGATGTTACGTTTGGGTTAATTGGTGTGTAATTGGTAGTTTGGATTTAATTCGTTGTTTTTTTATTTTATTGTAAGCTATAAATAGCCACTTTCAAGAATTGTGAGGGAACTTTTGCTTCTGAATATCTTTTGAAATAGAACTTTATTTTTAGAGAGTGTTCTCACAATTTTTAGGATGAATTTTCTTCCTTGTTTGAGCATGGACTTGGCCCAATCATAAATCCATTGCATCAATTAATTAGTATTAGAGCCTTTGGATGTTTCCAAGAAGGTAAGATTAAGAAACCATGGACAGTGGTCAAAGACGCGAACATCAACGATGGACTGCCCACCAAGAAGAGGCTATTTTAGAATATAGACGATAAATCGCTCTACAATAAAATAAACAAAGAACTAACTAAAACCAAAGTACTAATTAAGTACTAATGACCCGAGATTAGAACTAAATTAATATTAACTACATCTCATCCTACATCAGAAAGTAACATCATCTTAAGATCACATGTCAAGCACATGCTAAATCCTCTATTAGTCTGTTCTATGCAGCATTTGACTAAACATGACTTGGTCAACATAATATGCACTCTAAATGCATAATAATCAGGTAGAAAAAGGTTTGCAAAATAAAAAAGCTTTAGCAGTTTGAAAATGATTCAAAGAGACAAAAAAAAATTTACACGGATGAAAATATACATTGGAGATTAGGAGGAGAAGGATCACAATATCAGGTAACCTCATTTGGGGAACCTTCTTCATCATCGTGTTATCATGCAATCCCCTCCTAGGCACACAAGCCATATATTCTTGAATATATCTTAACATTCCATGCCTTCATGGAGGAATCTCTTTGCTCAGCTAGCAAGCATGTGAGATTGCTTTGACAGCATGGTACATTTTTTTATTAAATTTTTAGATATCCGCAAGTGTCCGGGCCAATTTACATGTACCTCGATTAATCTCACGGACAAGCCGCTTGACCCTACAACATTTGGGTGTCAAGGAAACCCGTAGGATATTAAATCCTAGGTAGGTGGTCATCATGGATTGAACCGATAACCTCTTAGCTCTTATCAAGGTCATGCCCCCCTACCACTAGGTCAAGTCATGATGATTTTTGTCAGCATGCTACATATGGTATAGTTTATATCGACTGAACAAAACTTAAAACAAGAAACCACTGAAACCCAGCTCAACCTTTTCAACATTTAAGACAATAAACCGCAGAAATTTAAGCATTTCAAGACTTGATGCATCTCTTTTTTAAAGGAGACTTGCACTTGCCTGAGTAAATATAGCTTTTGCTTTTGATATATTGAGTCTTGTTGATATTTCATGTGCAGCAAAACTATCGGCTATGCATACAACCACATGACCAGCCAGAACTATGGCAAGATAGATGACCACAGAATTAACATTCATTGGCATGTCAATTGCTATTGCAGTTCCTTTTTCGAAACCTAATGAGTGAAGAGCATGTGCAATTAACCTACAAAATTCAAACCCGGCAGAATTATTTGGTAAGAAAGGACCTTTAGTGATGCACCAGTATTGCAATCTATGAATCAAATCACTTGAAAGTTACTATTGTCATAAAAAATATAAATGCTAACATTTCCCTAAAGCAGGACACATTGGCATGAAAATTTCTTCAATTAAATTGAGCAGTTAATATATTTACTTACCACTTTATTTACTTCGTTAGCATCTGTAATCTAAGAAGCATGGATATGGATATGAGACATGGATACGACACGACACTGACACGGTGATACATCATTTCTTAAAATTTAGGACATAGACACGGAAAGGACACGTTTATTAAAACATACATTTTTTAAAATATATATCATTTTTAAACTAGAAGGAAATTCAACGTCGATGAGTTTATTCATTTCTATGCTTAAAAAATTAGTTTGATGTATTTTGCTCTCAAATATCATTATTTCTTTTGTAATACATGTGTTGACTTGGTATATGTAAGAAGTGTTTGATGCGTGTCTACCAAATGTTGATCCTATTTTGAATTTGTACAATAAGTGTCTAACACATGTATTGAACTAACAAGTGTTCAATACGTGTTAGTTCAATACGTATTCAACAAGCATCGTGTCGGACACTTTGACACATTAGTCAAACCAAAGTGTCCATGCTTCTTAGTCTATAATACCCTGCTGATATTTAATAGTGATCCATATACTCCAAAAACTCTGAGACAGAATACACTAGCCCGTAATTGTGAAATATACAAGCTAATGATGTAGACAGTAATATACCAAACGTCTGTACGCAATTCTCCAACTGTCAATCTCTTCACAGGCAGGTTATCACATCCTTCATCACGCCAAATGATTGCTACATCATCTAAACTCCTGTTCTTATTTAAAGACAAGCAGTCCTTAGCTGGATTAAATACTGCTCCAGGAAGCCATCGACCACCAGGACTTGGAGACTGGCTTTCTGGAGATCCATTCCTTTGCAAGATACATTTTGGAGGTCTAGAAAATGTTATGTGCATCTCATCTAGCACAGTTCTCCAATAAACCTGACAACCAGAAGACAAGTTTAATCCAAACATTAGAAGAAACAAAGTCCGATTACAAACTTTAATTTAAAACGCATAGTACCTCGGGGTTTGAGACTGAAAACTCCTGAAAAGAAGAGAAACTTGATAACGGGTCTCTATAATTTGACCCCAAAAACTCCTTTCCTCGCCTCTCTAATAGCTGGCCAACATTGGTGAACGCCGCATTCTTCCTAATCACGAATGTGAATCAAATGAGATTTCACTTTATCTTTTGCTAACAATCTAAATAGAAAAAAAATTTGCAGGAATCTTAACACCCCACGTGATATTTATTATGATTATAACGTTTTTCAGTAGTGCTAGCGGCTAGTTCAAATAATTAAGAAAAGCAAGTCAATCTTTGATTACCCGCCATAGCCAAGCCAAGATGTTGGTAACCCTATTTGATAATAATTTTGTCTTTAAAATTTATACTTGTTTCCTCTCGATCTCAATTTCTTTACTATGGTTTTCACATTTCTTAAATAAACAACTGAATTCCTAGTAAATTTTCAAAAACAAAAGTAAGTTTATTAAAAACTATTTTTTTTAGTTTTCCAATTCTGGTTTAGTTTTTGAAATCATTGGTAAATAACCATAAAAAACCTTAGAGGTGGAACTAGTATTTATAAGTTTAATTTTAAAAAACTAGAGACCAAAAAGTTATCAAAGGGACAATCTTATGGAGGTGGTAAAAGAGCATCCACACAGTAATAGAGCCATGGAAAAAGGCTTAGTGGGAGGTTTCTCTCTCAGTATTTGGAAACTATAATTCAGTATATTCCCATAGAAAACTCGCCATCTTTACTCTGCTACATTGAAAACCAGTTCGTTCTTCAATTTTCCATTTCGCTACATACTTGGAATTTGGAAACACCCTCTTTAATATTTCGACAAGTAAAACAATCCCCATATCGACGTTTGGTTACATTACTAATAAATAACACTGTTTTCCAGTCCAATGCACCTCTTAATTCGATATTACCCAATACATCTGTTAAAATAATCATCGTAATCATAAAAGCTAATTGAAAGCATTCAGTACATAGCTGTTGCTAAAATCAATGACTTAATTGAAAAGGCTAAAGTATTAAGCGGAACTCACGGCTCGGGAATCCAAGCAGGCGGGTCAGGACCATAGTGTTTGTAACATCCGTAATACATCATCTGGTGGAAGGAGAAAGGAAGTTCAGGGCTAAGAACTCGCTTGGAGATATGGCTCCAAGTCTCAGGAGTGCCATTACCGTAGCTTTGTATGATTTCTGTAAGAAGTCCATGGAGTTTCTCGGCAACTTCAGAAGCAATCCCGAGAGCTTTGATGTCGATCACAGTAATGGAGTCCAAAGTTTTGTGATCCATTGGGGATTTCGCTCGCGGTAGAGTCACTGAGATTGAGAGAGATAACTGTTGAGAACGTTTCATCCATTTTTCATGTCTGTTGTCATGGTTTTGTTGCATAGTATAGCTTTGTATTTTCTTTGTATTTTCTTCTTGGGAAAAATACGTTCTTGTCCTAGTTTTTCTTCTTCTTCTTCTTCTTCTTTTTTTTTCCTTCCTATTTTACTCTTCTAGTCTTTAAATTTTTAATTTGATTTCAATTTAAATCTCTAAAAAAAAAACTGAAGATTTTTATCCGAGTTTGATTTCAATTTAGTCCTTATATTTTAATATATTATAATTTTAGTCCTTCGGTTTTGAATTTTGTATCAATTTTGTTTTGAATATTTACATTGTTGATGCTAAATAGTTTCTTTCAATTTTAGTATTAACACAAATTATGAAGTGAAAATTTGAAAATTTAAATTTAATAATGATAGAAGAAAGGGATGTTTTCAAATAAAGAAAAATGAGTCAACTTATTTATAAATATAGTAAAATATCACTATTTATAAGTGATAGATATCTATCACGGTCTATCACTGATAAACAATAAAAATTTACTATACTTGAAAAGATTTTTAATAGTTTTATTATTTAAAATAATTACCCTAGAATAAATAATATAACTTAATTAATGGATAATTATGTTAAACGGCAAAGCTACGAAAAATATTTTTAAATACAATCTGTAACGACCCGACTCCCTAGGACTTAAGTTAGGTCATTACTAAATACATGCATGCATGGAACTTAAAACGACACTGAAATAAATGCTAAATAAATAAGATAAATTTAAAAGTCTTTTATTAAATGCAAATATTAAAAACAATAATAGGGTACCCAAAAATCATAAATGTTAATAAATAAGTTTGAAAACAATTCTTAATAGTAGATTTCAAATATCAAAGCTGAAAATTAAGCAAAACATGAAAGAAAATCTAAGTCTCATGAGCGGAAGCATAAAACTAGTCCCAGTGGCTCGATCACGAATTTCGCTTATCCATCGTCGATGCATCTCTACCTTTACCTGAAACAACAACATGAGAAAGAATGAGTATAAAATACTCAGTAAGTAACCCCACAACTGGGATCAAGTTAGGCATCTATGTCCTCTAGATGCCTACCTCTGGTGGAACATCAGATCGTGTTTCCTTTGGGATTCACTAGATTGTGTTTCCTTCGGGATTCACCAGAGGTAGTGGGCATACTTAATAACAGTAGGATAGAAACTAGTTTTGCATGTATGTATGTGTCCCATGAGGACTAGGACAGTTCATATGTTCCACCAGAGGTAGGCATCTAGAGGACTAGATGCCTAACCTGACTCTAGTAGTGGGGTTACTTGTCTTTTATACTCATTCTTTCTCATGTTATTATTTCAGGTAAAGGTAAAGATGCACCAACGATGGACAAGCGGAATCCTTTCATGTTTTGCTTAATTTTCAGTTTTGATATTTGAAACCTACTATTAAGAATTGTTTTCAGACTTATTTATTAACATTTATGATTTATGGTACCCTATTGTTATTTTTAATATTTGCATTTAATAAAAGACTTTTGAACTTATCTTATTTATTTAGCTTTTATTTCACCATAAAACAGTGTCGTTCTAAATTTCATGCATGCATGTATTTAGTAACGACCTAACTTAAGTCCTAAGGGGTCGGGTCGTTACACAATCAAATATTATTGTCTATTGGTGATAGGTAATAATATAATGTCTATCAGTGTCTATCACTAATAGACATTCACATTTTACTATATTTATAAATCGGTTGGCTCAATTTCTCTAATTACTCACTTTTGACCTAAGATCAAAAATGAGTATTTAGAGAAAAATTGAGGTCAAAAGTGTAAATCTTGAAACCTACGGAATAAATTGAAACAAAATTCGAACCTCAACGAAAAATCATAACATTTTGATATCTAATTACTAAATTGAAATCCAACTCAAAATTTAAGGACTAAAAGTGCAAGATTTTGGAATTAAGGGAAAAACTAAACTTAAAACTTATGAACCAAAAATGTCTTTTCCCATCTCTTATTTTTTTTCTTATAATAAATATTTATAGATTTATCGTAATATTAAATGTGTTGGCTTTTTAGCCCTTAACCTCAAATTAATTAATTAATATTTTGATGATAATAAATCTGAATTAATTTATTAACAATTTGAGTGTTTTGAAGTATCTATTGCATAGAGCTCGAAATAATGGTTCTAAATTTGAGTCACTTAAATCGGAGTTCAAACGAAGAAAATATGGCCAAAACAAGCTTAACAAAAAAATCTCGAATTGATGACGTGTCATAATTTTTCCCATCAAAGTAGACCAATTGAAAGGTGACACTTGGAGCATGGGGAAGGGCAAATGGTGGGCTTTTGAGATTTTGGATTGGTTTTAAAAAGAAAATGAATTAAATATTATTTTATATTTGTGTCTAACGGCTAGTTTTGGACGCATGGTGAATATTTTCTTTTTGTTGGATTTTAAAAGATAAATTATTTTTTGTTTATGTCTAACGGCTCTAGTTGAGTTTAAAATCTCTACCAATGAGTTTTCTTTTCCAAGATCCAATGGTTCAAATTAAATATGGTTTTCAACAATTTTTCCTCTCTATTTAAACTCTCCATCTTCTTCAAAATTAAAATAACAATTTCACATTTTTTTACAATCCTCCTTAACTCATCAAACTACCATTGTTGCTCTCTTTCCAAACTTCAATTTTCTTCTTTTCATCTTTTTCTTGAGAGGGATATTTTATGTTGTGAGAATTGATTCATTGAGTGCTAAACTTGTAAATCTACTATTCAAGAGAGTATTTCTCATATTGTTTTTCATTTTCAAATTCATTGTAAGGGTTGCTCTTGATCCTTAAAAAGAGTGGTTGTAACGATTTGATTCTCAACGTGGGAAGGATCGGGTTTGTTCTTGCGTCTGAAAAATGAACTTGAATATACCCAAGAAGAGCTTGGAAAGTGGATGTAGGCCGGTTGTGCGGAACCACTATAAAATTCTCGGTATCAAATTTTCTACCTTTCTCTTATTTAATTTTGCAATTTGTTATTATATTTTATTGTTTGAAATTAATTACAATTTTTGTTCTTGAGATTGATTGCTCATTTAGATTTATTTTGATTGATAGCTCTTAACTTTATATATTCATTACCAATCTTGTTATTAGAATCAAATTGGGTGCTTTAAAGTAGTATTATTAACTTCTTGGTTATTTTGGATTTACTTTATTTGCATGAATTTATTGTTTAAATTACTTAATAAAAAGTTTGTTAATTTGTTTAATTGAGCCAAAGTAAAAATAAAATAAAATAATAATAAAATAATAATAAAAATCACTAGTTTTAATTAAACTCTATTCACCTCTCTATGGTTGTCATATCGATCCTATAAAATGTTGGTTGGGTTTTGTATTTCTATCTATTTGCATAAAGATCATTTCATTTGTTGTTGGATTAAAAAATAAAAAAAAAAACATACATTTTTTCCCCTAAAAACAAGCATGCATGTTATTTTATGTCAACATATTTAAAATTAAAATAGAATCAAATAAATTACGATTGACTCATATAATATAGCCACTAAAGTGATCTTAACTCAAGATCTTTATTTTTCTTACAAATGTTTTATTTGTTATTTAGACTAATATTTACATCTTTTATTAAATTAACGTGATTATTTGTGAATGAACACAAATTGAGATGAATAAGTTGTATTATATGTATGTACACACATACATATAGATATTAGATAAATATTTAAGAGATGTTTGGAGGAAATAGTTGGTTATTATAGTCCTAGGTTATTATAGTTGGGTTATAATAATTTGTGTTTGGGAGCTTGGATTACAAAAGTATATGTTTGTGTAAACTATTTTAGTTTGAGAATGAAATAGTAAACACGATAACAAAGAATAAAAAAAAATGATGAATGTAAAGTTGTCAAAATTGTAGTAAATAGTAAACACGGTAGAAAATGAGGGTTTAGTAAGAGAGAGTTATTACGGTCTTAGGATAGTCATTGCCTCAAACGCTCCCTTAAGAGTAAAATAAACTAAAAAAAATTTCAATTAAAACTAAACTTATATATGTTATACAATTTAACTAGAGTTTATCTTATACGTAAATTTAATATATACATATAGTTAATTTAAGTTAATTTTTTCTTTTGTTTGAATAAAAACTTAACTAATTTATTACATTTAAAAAATGAGAAATTTATTATATTAAAAAGAAACTTCACTAAAGAGGAGTTACACAAATGGAAAAAGAAGGCAAAAGAAGAAGATAATACCTGTATTTGCACGAGGATTCTGGAAAAACGTATTTCGTGGAGTTTAATTTGGTTTTCGTATTAATTTCAGTATAGCAAGTACAATCTTCAATACATAATCTTTTGAGGCTTTCAAAATAAACTTCAATCTTTAAGCTAGTTGATCTTCTTGAATGATCGACCTTTAGGTTTGTTAATCTTGTTGAATGATCGACATTTGGGCTTGTTGATCGTCTCAGAGGATAGTGTTTGCACAAGATTTTCGGAGAAATTTGTTTCCTAGAGTTGAACTTGTGTTTGTGTTGATGTTGATTTGATGTAGATATGGTTCGATCTCTAGTACTTAATTCTCTGATTCTCTCGGTTGAATGCGTACGCTTGATGTATGGAAGTAGAGCGTGTGAATGTTCTTGTATCTTCAAAGAACTTCAGTCTTCAAATGTAGTCAACTTCAGAAGTTAGAGAGTCTTCTGATTATTGGGAGAATTCTCTCTAGGTTCTCGATTGTAAAATTTATCCCCTAAATGAAGAGAACTCCTCTATTTATAAAGTTCTCAGATGAGCCTTTGTAGATTGGGCTTGGTTAGGTCGTGGACTTGGCCCTTGGGCCCAACTAATCGGATTTAAGCTTTATTTGACATTTGGGTCAAACTAGGCCTATTTTTCGGCTTCATTAGAGTTTAGCCCAAAAAATAATATCAAATTGGATCAATATTTGATTCAATCAAATGTTCATGATGAGTACACATGGCATCATTGGAATTTGTCAACTGATGTCTTCAATTTCAATTTAGGACACATGTCAATTTTTTAGTTAGTCTTAGATTAGATTATTTCTAAATTTGGATAAAGTTTAGAACATGACCAAACTTTAATTTGAGATAAATTTAAGGTCCTATCCATAGTTGAAGTTTTCTTGATGATAAGAGTCTTAATTTCGAGATTTGAATTTAGATAAATTTTGGAGTATGGTCAATTTTTTTTTTTTTAAATTTAAGAGAAATTTCAAGTTTTATCCCCAACTTAATTTAATTTGGAGATAAAAACTTAAGAATTTGGATTTAGTATGAAATTTGGAATATGACCATTTTTTTAATTTAAGAGAAATTTCAAGTTTTATCCCAAGTTTAATTTAATTTGGAGATAAAAGTTTAAGAATTTGAATTTCGTATGAAATTTGGAATATGATCAATTTTTTTAAAAAAAATTAAGTGAAATTTCAAGTTTTATTCCAATTTAATTTGATTTGAACATAAACACTCAAAAAAAAAAATTTGAATTCAGTATGAAATTTGGAATAAAGTTGGGAGGTTATCCACAATTTTATTGAGTTCATCCAAACTATCGAAATAAAATCCAAACCGAATTTGTTTTGAATTCTTTTGAATGGAATTTTGGCAATCCCATATAATTGTGGACTAAAAGAAAGATATTAACAAGATATTTGGAATAATGGTCATCGATTTGATAGAATTTGGATTGAGTATAGGATTTAATTTTGAATATTCCAACTTGGATGAATCTTGATTTTTTGCCCTATATATTGGCCAAATCGTATCCTCGACTCTTTTGCGACTCCAAGCTGAGAAGACTCGTAATTCTCTCGCTTTTTCTTTTATCTTCGTAGTTCGTAAGAATTTAAAAGGTTTAAATTCAGGTTTTAGGAAAATTCATATTTTATATGAGATTTAATTTATAATTAAATAATTAATTTATTAATTAATTATTTTTTAGAATATACTAAAGCATTAGCATGAAAGTGTTTTTTAAACTTGATTAATGTGATTAATCAAAGCTAGGTATCATAAACAATTTAATATGTGATATTGAATTTTTTTATTTTATTTAATTGAAATGGTTTTAATCAAATAATTTCTAAAACTTGAAAATTGTATTTCATTTTTTTAATAAAAAATTAGATAGTGGAAAAATTCAGTTGGATTTTACCACAAACTAAGTGGACTTTGAAGTGATATTTCCCAAGCTTGACAACTAGAGATTACATGCTTGTGGAGTTTGAGGAGGAAGACATGTAAAATGAGATTTTGTTTTTGAATTTTGCATGACTAATGCTTCTTCAACTTTTGACCTATACTCTTCCACCTCATTTCTCTTTACTCTCCTTCTTTCTATAGTGAAATTAACTTATTTTCACTAACATAACGGTCCTATAACCATGTTCTTCAACCGGAGAATAGCGGAGATTTGCCGTTGGTGGTGTCGTTCGTGCACGGGAGAGGAAGTTTGCGGTGGAGTCTTCAAAGGTTGTATTTTCTATCCCTTTTGCATGCTTATTCTTGTTTTTATTGCAATTAGAACATTGTCGATTTCATTGCTTCCGCTGTGCATGCGTTCTTTATGTTCCATCATGCAATGCGTTAGTTTGACGGGCTAAGATTACCCTTGCGACCAAACTTAAGGATTTGGTGATATCTCCTCCACAACTCTACTTCTCCATGCATCTCATTACGCGTTAACAGTTGCCGCATTTCTACCGATTCTCATAGTCAAACCTCAATTGTTCAGTCTGTAGCTAGGAGTAGGAGTAGCACATAATAATCAACTTCTTTCTTTTTATTTTTATTCTCTGACTCAAACGCATTACTTTACAATCATCTTTTAGTTGCAAATCCCTGTGTTCGACCTCAGATCATCCTGAGAAACTTGTGATCTCGTTATACTTGACGAAAGAGCAAGAAAACTTGTGACAAGAACACATGATCATTGTATACACGATTAACGCATACTGCATATTCATCATATTAACGCATGATCAACGCATGACTATCAACGCATATCCACTAACGCAAACAAATTAAAATTTTCCTCCCAACAAGAAGACATACAAGTGGATCGTGTTTAAATGATGATCTAAATGGTCTATAGTAGATGGATAAGGCTGGATACCTTGTTCTGATGACACTATGAATACGACCCGCTTTGTAGATGTTACAATTGTTGTAAAGTGCTACAAATGATATGATTTGATCATTCATGTGGAGACATGTGAGTAGGGATATTTTACACAAAAAAGTTTGTATAAGACCGAACCACAACATGACTAGTCTCATTATATAACGTCGTTCATAATTGAGACTTACATTTCACCAAGATGACCATAGGTGACATGACTTGAATCCTGAGTGAGTTGTGAACTTTTGCCTATAAAGGTGGTCATTTGATTTGTATGGGTGAGTGTGACCAGATCGACGACTCAATAAACTTACCATTTTGGGGATTCGTCTGATTAGGGAGCTAAGAACACAGCAACATAAGACAAAATTAACTCCTTCCCCGACGTCGATGTTAGTAGATAAATTTCTCCCTTAAGGGCTAATTCCGGGGCTTGAAAAATATGGCACCACACCCTTTCCTTACACGAGAGGTGTTTTTCATAGTTAGACTATGACTTATTGTTCATTAGAGGGATTAGTGGTACGTAAAGAGTTAGATGTAACTATAGGGGCAAAATGGTAATTTTGACTTAGATGTACTTATAAGCAATTTGTGAAGGGTCATCGCACTGTTGACTGGTTATATCCAATGGACACAGAAATATATCTGTAATGTGAAGAGTACAGCTATCGGTCTTTAGTGGATTGCTCGATAGTTAATGGATGTTGAATGATTAATTAAACTAAAACTTTAATTAAAGAAGTTTAATTAATTATTCAAGTACCATTAGAACTTCAAGTTATAGGTCCATGAGGTCTCCTTTGTAGTTCAATAGGGACTTAATGAGAATCAATTTTGAATTAGTTTGAATTGTTCAAATTAATGAGGGAATTAATTATTGCGATAACAATGGGGTAGTAGCAATAACAGTGGGGCAGTAGCTAACTCCAAAGAACCTAGAAGCCATAAACGCAGAAAACACATCGAGCACAAGTACCATCTCATCAGGGAGATCGTACACCGAGGAGACATGATTGTCACTCAGATTGCCTCTAAAGACAACTTGGTTGATCCATTTACAAAGATCCTCTCGGCTAAAGTGTTCGAGGGTCACCTAGTGAGACTAGGACTACGAAATAGATAGAACTAGGGCAAGTGGAAGAAGTATTGGTATCTGATGCCCAAGTAGTTTAGGAGTCCAATCCTGATCCAATAATTGTTTTAAATTATGCATTTGATGTATGATTTATTTTTAATTTTATATATGTCATAATACATGTCATATAGTAAAAGTCTCACCATAGGTTATGTGTTATTCATGCATCACTTATATTATAAATAATATATAGTTGCATAATTTAATCTTATAGCATGCTCATGCATCATATAATATAAGTGTTATAGTATATATTTGCATGCATTAATAACATAGTCATGCATCATTTATATTATAAGTGTTATAATATATAGTTGAATGTATGTATGGATGTATGTTATTAATTATATCATTACTTTAATTATATAAGTGTTATATATGATTAGTAATGAAATGGAATTGCATGAAGCATGACACTACTTTAGGTAATTTATAATTATTATAATTTTACTAAGTGTGTCAATCAGTGCAATTGTATAATTTTAATTTATTCCATTTACTTTATAAAAGTTACAATTAAATGAAATTAGATATTAAAATCAATAATTCAGAATTGCATGCAAACCGTAGGTTAAAATCATTTTTTAAAATAGTTTTAAAATATGATTCACATAAACCTAAAATCACATTTTTAATAAGATTAGAAATTAAGTGTATGTTAGAGTTAGAAAACACGCAGTGGAAGTAAAACAGATCATTAAGCATTCTAATTCATTAATTTTGGCTTTAAATTAAGCATGTTTATGAACTAATAAGAGGGTTTCATGACATACCTTTGAAGAACCTCTTGAAACCCGAATCCAACTGCAAATCTTCTCCAAATTAGCTTGTGAACCACCTCAAGGCCTTCCCTACTACCCTCTTGGTGCCTTAGATTGAGTCGTGAGACTCAAAATAAGCTTGGATTAAGGGAATTTGGAGATGAGGTCACTACATCACCATGGTAGCTATCAAATGCATACTTGATTTCCACTTCTCTATTTATTTCATGACTATCATGCAAACTTCATTGCTGCATGAATTGCACCTCATGCTTGGAAGATTCTCAAAAAAATGGTGAAATGTGTGTGAGCTACTAGGTTGAAAGTGGGGAAATCCCACTTTGGGGATTCTCTATTTTCCATCTTTTTTCAATTGTTTGATTTCTAATTGCTTTCCAAAATCAATTTTTCAAAAATGAAATCTTTATTAATTTTAAAAAATTAATTCATTAATTAATTTTCTAATAAAATTAATAATAAATAATTAATTAAAAATTTTAATTAATTCTAAGCAATTCAATATCAAATATTAAATTAATTTAACACTAATTCCACACTCATAAATCCCTATTCGTGAATTTAATATTTAAATCATATTCAAATATTAATTGATTCTCCAATTTTGTTTAATTCCAAAAATTAAACGTGTAATTATATCACATATAATTACTAATTCCCTTAATTCTAATTCGAACGTTTCAAATTAACTTATCACGCTACTCTAAGGCTAATCCATTTGTGAGCTAGTAGGGGGACCTCGTGGACCTACAGATCATGGGATCCAAAAATTCGAGATTAATTAGCTAAACTCTTTACACCGAATTAACCCACATTCGCTAACTGTTGGATCACTTCTCTAAAGCCTGGAGTTGCACTCCTCTCACTGTAAATATATTATGTTCACTCGATATAACCATGATTAGTAAGTTAACCTTTCACAGGTTGTTCATAATAACGATTGGGTCAAATGGTTGTTTTACCCTCAAGATCACCTCTTGTTCCTTAAGTCCCATGATCCTCTATTGAACAATTGGTTTGTGATCCAATCAACAAACGAAGTCTCTCTCGAGCCAATGAGAGGGTGGAGAACTTTGTTCAAGACCAGGATTCAGTACTTAAGGGAACAACCTTTATACTATCTCTGAAAGCGGGTAGGAGTGAATTTCATCTTGCACCCTATGTTCCCAGCTATCTACCCGGTCTTACCTCTAAAATTGAGGTTTAGTCGGCACTGTTGAGCCAACCCTCACCTATACAAATCTATTGATAATCCAACAAGAGTTCATAGTTAGCTCAGGATTAAGATCAAGTTACCTAGCTCATCGATTTGAAATAGTCAGTCTTAAACAGTAAACAACGTTATAAAGTAAGAGTGACTTATTTCATAGTTTGATCTTGTACAAACTCATTGCACAGGATGCCCCCACTTCTCATGTCATGACATGTACGAATTAGGATCACTTCGTCTGTATCACTTTACAACTTCTTGTAACAACTACAGAGTGGGCCACATCCAATAGTGTTACCAGAATAAGACACACAATCTTATTCATATACTATAGACCATTTTTACTTTTTACTTGAACCTGATCCACTTTTATGTCTCTATATAAAGTTCAAGTATTCATGTAATAGTCATGGATCTTTTAATTTATTGGATTTATTTCTAAAACGAAATAAGCAATTTCATATATTCAATAACAACTTATTGAATTTTCAGAATAAGTTTTTATTGTTTACAAACCATGAGTTTTAGGACATAAAAACCCAACAGTTTAATCTTTTAATTAGTTTAATAGGATTAAATTGGTACTTAATTAAAAGATTAAATTTATAACAAATGTATCTATAAGAGACATTTTGTCTAAGGCTAGTTTCGTCTAGGCTAGGGTATTTAAGTTAATGAAAACGTAACACCCCTATCTAAGAACTTACCTAGAAAGGTGAATTAGATAGATTTGTTACAAGCATGCAATGGATGATTAAGGTTTATTAAAGTGTTTAATAAGCATTAATCAATGTTTTTGAACCATCCAAAGTAAGTATTATTTTTGGGCAAATTAAACAACCATTTAGTTAAAATCAGTAGCTGGATTTTCCTAAGTTAAATAACTCTAGGTAAAACACTCAGTAGGAGGAATGAGGTATATGATACTTCATTTTACCTTTTCATATTTCTCCCTAAAAGTTCACACCGTGAGATCTATACTTGGCCTCGAGGCACCTTTGCTTGTGTCCTCCCTACGGATGGTGTTTGTGTAGGTCAATATCAAGATGAATGGAGAAAGTGCTTATAGTAAGTAGGAGTAGGACGTGTGTCAACATATCCCACGGTCTCTCTCATTAGTTTTTAGTAAAGTTTCGTGCTCGTTCTCGAGGCATTTTTACTTGTATTCCCCTACGGATGGCATTTGCATGATTCTTTACCTCAAACTTCAGAAATGGATAGGTTACTTTAGTTTGTCCCCTAATTGATTTTTCCCTACGATTGACTCATTGGGGTGGAACTCTAGAATCTAAAATGAGGGGTTACACTTATAAGAAAATGTTAAGCGAGTTTAATAATTTCTAGACCGAACAATGGTGACTAATAGTTATAGTAACAATGAGTTGTTTTGTCTATTGGTTGAGATAGTTTCATTTCAATAAAGGGACACCTGATCACCTTATAGTAGCTTTTGTCCTATCTCACTTAAAAATCATTGCAAAATAGATGTCACTTAGAGTGTATTAGATTATTTTGCTAAATTTGATTGGTTTTTGCAAATGAGTTAATTGATAGAGTATTAATATGAATAAATTATATGGTTTCAACAAATAACATTATGACTTCCGCGACACTAGACTTACTCGTAGCCGACAAACTTATCGATGAAAATTATACTACGTGGAAAAACAAAATCAACACGATTTTAATCATCGACGACCATAGATTTGTCCTTATGGAGGATTGTCCTCCTGTTCCAGCTCAAAATGCCACTTGAAACGTTCGAGAGACATATGAACGATGGGTACGGGCAAATGATAAGGCCCAAACGTATATCTTGGCTAGCCTTTCAAAATTCTTGGCCAAGAAGCATGAGCCCATCGCTACCTGTGAAATCATGGAGTCCCTAAGGGGGATTTTCGGACAACCGTCCGAACAACTTCGGCATGACACTCTAAAACACATTTTCAATGCATGTATGAAAGAGGAGGCATCTGTTAGAGAACACGTTCTCAACATGATGGTCCACTTCAACGTGGCAGAGATGAAAGAGTCTCGTCGATGAGTCTAGTCAGGTTAGCTTCATCTTGGAATCATTGTCTGAAAGTTTCATACAGTTCTGTAGCAATGCTATTATGAATAAGATTGACTACACCCTGATCACCTTGTTCATTAAGCTTCAGACATTTCAATCCTTGATGAAATCCAAGGAACAAAAGGTTGAGGTAAATGTTGCTTCAACCTCCAAGAAGTTCTACAGAGGTTTGACCTCTAGAACTAAGTTTTTGCCTTCTTCTTCTAGCATCAAAAAGTGGAAGAAGAAGAAAGGTAGAAAGGGGATAGCTAACCTACCAACTGCTGCTCAAGAGGGTAAGAAGACCAAGGTTGCAAAGGGAATATATTTCCATTGCAACCATAAGGGACATTGGTCTGTCATCGATGAGGCCAGTCAGATTAGCTTCAACTTGGAATCTTTGCCTAAAAGTTCCATACAGTTTCATAATAATGTTGTTATGAATAGGATTGACTACAACCTGACCACCTTGCTCAATGAGCTTTAGACATTTCAATCCTCAATGAAATCCAAGGAACAAAAAGGTGAGGCAAATTTTGCTTCATCCTTCAAGAAGTTCTATAGAGGTTCGATCCCTAGAACTAAGTCTGTGTCTTCTTCTTCCAACATAAAAAAGAGGAAGAAGAAGAAAGGTAGAAAGGGAATAGCTAGCCCACCAGCTGCTGCCCAAAAGGGCAAGAAGGCCAAGGCTACAAAGGGAATATATTTCCATTGCAACCATGAGAGACATTGAAAGAGGAACTGTCCCAAATACTTGGCAGAAAAGAAGAAGGCCAAGTAAAGTAAATATGATTTACTTATATTGGAGACTTGTTTAGTGGAGAATGATGATTCAGCTTAAATAATTGATTCAGGTGCCACTAACTGTGTTTGTTTTTCATTTCAGGGATTAGTTCTTGGCGGCAGCTGGAAGCTGAGGAGATGATGATGCGTGTTGGAACTGGACATGCGTCTCAACTGTGACAGTGGGAGGACTCCGACTTACTTTATAGAATAGATATATATTGTTAGAAAATGTATTTATTGATCCTGAATTAAAAGGGAACTTAATTTCTGTAAAGTGTTTATTGGAACATAATTATACTATTTCCTTTAATACAAAAAAAACGTTTATTTTCAAATATGGTATCAATATTTGTTCTGCTAAGTTGGAAGATACTTTATAGGTTCTAAGACCGTTAGCAACTAAAGCCCTCTTGAACATTAGAATATTTAAAACTGCAGTAACTCAAAATAAAAAACTTAAAATTTCTCCTAAGGAAAATGCTCGTCTTTGACACCTAAGGTTAGGACATATCAATCTCAATAGGATCGAGAGATTGGTTAATAATGGACTTCCAATCGAGTTAGAAGAAAATTCTTTACCTGTGTATGAGTCATGCCTAGAAGGCAAAATGACTAAAATATCTTTTATTGGAAAGGGTCATAGGGCCAAAGAACCCTTAGAGTTTGTACATTCAGACCTCTGTGGTTCAATAAATGTTAAAACAAGAAAAGAGTTTGATTATTTCATCACTTTTATTGATGATTATTCAAGATATTGTTTATTTAATGCAACAGAAGTCTGAAGCTTTTGAAAAATTCAAAGAGTTTAAGGTAGAAGTTGGAAATGCATTAAATAAAACGATTAAAACATTTTGATCTGATCAAGGTGGAGAGTTTTTGGATCTTACATTCCATAATTATTTGATAGAACATGAAATTATATCCCAAGTCTTAGCACCTGGTACACCTCAGCAGAATTATGTATCAGAAAGGAGAAATTGAACCCTATTAGACATGGTTCGGTCTAAGATGAGTTATGCTTCCTTACCTAATTCGTTTTGGGGTTATGTAGTACAAACTGCAACTTATATTTTGAACTTTGTTCCATCCAAGAGTGTTACAAGAACACCTTTCAAATTATGGAACAGTCGTAAAGCTAGTCTACGCCATTTCATGATCTGGGGTTGTCCAGCACACGTGTTTGAGGTAAATCCTAAGAAACTGGATCCTCGTTCAAAATTGTGCCTATTTGTAGGCTACCCTAAAGGAACGAGAGATGGTTACTTCTACGATCCTAAAGAAAATAAAGTGTTTGTATCTATTGGGGTTGATGCCCTAAATCTCGTAGGGTTCTGTAGTTTGTAAACACTTGTATGAACAAACATTCTATGATTTATAATATATGATATTTTATTCACAATGTCTATGAAATATTTGATATTTTAGTTGCATTAACCACAAACCAATAAACTAAGATCCATGGTTATCGTTGTAACTTAAACATATATGTGGAGACATACAAGTGGATCATGTTTTAAGTGATAACCTAAATGGTCTGTAGTATATGGATAAGGCTAAATACCTTATCTTGGTGACACTACGAGCATGACCCGCTTTATAGGTGTTACAAATGTTGTAAAGTGCTACAAATGATATAATCCTAATCATTCATGTATTAAACATGCGAGTAGGGATATTCTATACAAAGGAGTTTGTATAAGACCGGACCACGAAATGTTTAATCTTATTATATAACACCGTTCAAAATAGAGACTTTCATTTCACAAGGATGATCATAGGTAACATGACCTGAATCCTAAGTGATTTGTGAAATCCTGCTTATGAGGGTGGTTCTTTGATTTGTATAGGTGAAAGTGGTCAGATCGCCGACTCAACAAGCATATTATTTTGCGGATTCGTCTATTTGGGGAGCTGGAAACACAGTTACATAAGATGGAATTCACTCATTCCCTGAAGTAGGGGTAAGTTTGCTCCCTTAAGGGCTAATTCCGGGTCTTGAACAATGTGGCGCCACACCCTTTCCTGGCCTGAGAGGGGTTTAGTCATAGTGGGACTATGATCTATTGTTCATTAGAAGGATCAGTGGTACTTAAGGAGTTAGATGTAACTATAGAGGCCAAACGGTAATTTGGCCCAGCTGTACTTATGAGCAATTTATGAAGGGTCATTGTACTGTTGATTGGTTATATCCAATGGACACAGAAATATATCTGTAGTGCGAATAGTGCGGTTGTCGGTCTTTAGTACAGTGTCCAACAGTTAATGGATGATGGATAATATAATTAAAGAGTTTAATTAATTATTCACGTATCGTTGAAGCTTCAAGTTATAGGTCCATAAGGTCCCCTTGGTAGCTCAAAAAGATTTAGTTGAGAATTAGTTTTTGGGTTAATTTGAATTGTTCATAATAAGAGGGAATTTAATTGTATATGATATAATTAAATTGATTCAATTTTATATGATATAATTGTTATAATATATTTGATACATTATAGTTTGTGGGAGGAAATAAATATTTGAATGAGATTCAAATATATTTTTTATGAATGAGATTCATAGTTGTTAAATTTAATATAAATATGATTTATATTAAATACCATAAAATAGAGAAAAGAAACTATAGTTTATATTGTATGTGATATAATATTAAAACTATAGGTTATATGTTATATTTGATATAACATATAATTTAATAAAAATATAATATGATAAGTTAGTTATCATATTTATTTATATTATTTTATTATTTTGAATAATAACTTCCTCCATTTTCTTTCCAACCACCTTAGTGGGTAGTTATTGATTTTGTGGAAAAAGGAATAAAAGAAAAGGGTTTTCTTCTTCTTCCTACACGATTCAACACATTGCTATACGATTGAGTATTTTGCAGAAACGTTATGTGCATTCTCTCAATCTTCTTCTTCTTTCAAACTTAACCAAACCCTTCTAACCAAAATAGTCATAGTCCACCACTCCTGAGTTCTCACCCTGAGAATACCAAAGGTTCATTATGGTTGTGTCTCCGTTTGGTTCGAGAATTTCTTGGATAAGGTTTTTAAGGGTTGTTGAGTTTGTGACTATTCGAGGGAGTTACATGAAGAGAAAAGGTCTTCAAAGATAATGTAACTTGAATCCTTTTCTTGTTTCAAGCATGTTGTAATTTATAGTGAATGCATATCTTGTATGTTTATTGTAAAATTAGTTTTCAATAATTAATGGAATTTGGACAATCCGCTTCCATTCAAGGTTCTCCTTGTAAAATGAGTTCCTCCAGTTAAACCTATAAGTTACAAATAGATCTAGAAGAGAAAACGAGGTGCTGATGGAAGGTGCAAACCTTCAAGGCTAGACTTGTACTAAAGAGTTATACCCAAGTTGAGGGAGTCGACTATGAGGAGACTTTCTCACTATTGTCATATTGAAATCTATTTGAATCCTCTTGTCCACTGCCTCATATTTTGACTATAAGATTTGGCAAATGGATGTCAAGACTGCCTTTCTGAATGACAATCTTGAGGAGACCATTTATATGGAGCAACCTGAGGACTCATAACCCAAGGTCAAGAGCAAAAAGTTTGCAAGTTTAATCGGTCCATCCATGGATTGAAGCAAGCTTCTCGATCTTGGAATATAAGATTTGATATTGCGATCAAATCTTATGGCTTTGATTTTGATCAAAATGTTGATGAGTCTTGTGTTTACAAGAGAATCATCAACAGTTCAGTAGCTTTTCTAGTACTATATATAGACGACATCCTACTCATTGGGAATGGTGTAGGTCTACTGACTGAAATTAAGAATTGGCTAGCGATCCAATTCCAAATGAAAGATTTAGGAGAGGCGTAGTTTGTTATGGGAATTTTGATCTTTAGAGATCGAAAGAACAAAATGCTAGCCCTATCTTAGGCATCGTATATTAACAAGATACTTGTCAAATTTTCAATGCAGAAATCCAAGAGGGGTTTACTTCCTTTCAGACATAGAGTTATATTGTCTAAGGAACAGTATCCTGAGACACCTTAAGAGGTTGAGAAAATGAGATGGATCCCCAATGCATCGGCTATTGGCAACTTGATGTATGCGATGTTATGTACTAGGCCTGTCATCCACTATACGGTGGGGATAGTCAGTAGATATCAATCTAATCCAAGATTTGATCACTAGATTGCCATTAAGAACATCCTCAAGTATTTACAGAGAACGAAGGACTACATGCTTGTGTATGGTTCTAAGAATTTGATCCTTAAAGGATATACAAACTCTGATTTTCAGACTAATAAGGATTCTAGAAAATCCACATCAGGATCAGTGTTCACTCTTAACGAATGAGCAGTAGTCTAGAGGAGCACCAAGAAGGCATGCATTGTCGATTCCACTATAGAGGCTGAGTACGTAGCAGCTTGTGAAGCTGCTAAGGAAGATATTTGGCTCAGAAAATTTCTAACTGATCTGGAAGTGGTTCCAGATTTGTTAAAGCCCATCACTCTTTATTGTGATAATAATGGTGCTATGGCTAATTTCCAAGAACCTCAGAGTCACAGTGTGGGAAACATATAAAGCAGCATCTCATCTGAGAGATTATGCATTGAGGGGACGTGATCGTCACACATATAGTTTTGGAACACAACGTTGCTTATTCGTTTACAAAGGCCCTCATGGCTAAGGTGTTTGAGGGTCACCTACAGAGTATAGGTCTACGGAACAAGCCACATTTAGTTCAGGGCAAGTGAGAGATTTTGTACTGAGCGCGCGTTATGCCCTAGTTTATCGCTTTGTATACTTGTTTATTAGTATGACTTATATATTGTACACACCACTAGCTTTAGGACAAGTGGGAGATTGTTGAGATTGTTGGCATAAATCTCTTAGGGTTCTGTAGTCTGTAATTGTATTGTACAAATATTTTATTTATTTAATAAAATATGAGATGTTTAATTTGAATTTTGATAGCATTAAACCCACAAACTAATAAACTAACATTAAAAGTTATCATCTGTAGCTTAAACATGTATGTAAAGGACATACATGTAGATCATGTTTAAGTGATAACCTAAATGGTCTGTAGTAGATGGATAAGGCTAGATACCTTATCCTGGTGACACTACGAATACGACTCGTTTTATAGATGTTACAATTATTGTAAAGTGCTACAAATGATCTGATCTTGATCATTCATGTGGAGATATATGAGCGGGGATATTCTATACAAAGGATTTTGTATAAGACTGGACCACGAAATGACTAGTCTCATTATATAACGTTTTTCATAATTGAGACTTACATTTCACCAGGATGACTATAGGTGATATGATCTGAATCCTGAGTGAGTTGTGAACTCTTGCCTATGAAGGTGGTTCTTCGATTTTTTTTTAGTGAAAGTGGCCAGATCGCCGATTTAAGAAACCTACCATTTGGGGATTTGTCTGATTGGGGATCTGGGAACATAGCTACACAAGACAGAATTCACTCATTTCCCAACATCGGGGTAAGTAGATAAATTACTCCCTTAAGAGCTGATTTTGGGGCTTGAACTATTGAGAATGGTGTCCTAAATCTTTTTGTAATCTCATAGTTTGTAAACTTTATACAAACATATTGTTGTTAATAAAATAAATGTTAATTTATAAGCATATACTCAATCCAATAAACTAAGATCTGAGGTTATTTCATGTAATTTAAACAAGTATGTAGAGACATACAAGTGGATCTTGTTTAATAATAACTTAAACGATCTGTAGTAGATGGATAAGGCTGGGTACCTTATCTTGGTGACACTACAGAGACGACCCATTTTGTAGGTGTTACAAGTGTTGTAAAGTGCTACAAATGATTTGATCATGATCATTCATGTGGAGACATGCGAGCGGGGGTATCCTATATAAATTTAGTTTGTATAAGACCGAACCAAGAAATGATTAGTCTCTTTATATAACACCGTTAATAATAGAGACTTACATTTCACTAAGATGATCATAGGTGACATGACTTGAATCCTAAGTAAGTTGTGAACTCCAAGGTGGTCCTTTGATTTGTACGGGTGAGAGTGACCAGACTGCCAACTCAACAGACCTACCATTTTGGAGATTCGTCTGACTGGGGTGCTGGGAACTCGATTACACAAGAAGAAATTCACTCTTTCCCTGATGTAGGGGCAAATAGATAATTGCTCCCTTAAGGGCTGATTCCAGGTCTTAAACATAGTGACCACACCCTCTCCTGGCCCGAGAGGACTTGATCATAGTGGGACTATGATTTATTGTTCATTAGAGGAATTAGTGGTACTTAAGGAGTCAGATGTAACTACAGGGGCATAATGGTATTTTGGCCCAGCTTAATTTACGAGTAATTTATGAAGGGTCATCGCACTGTTGATTGGTTATATCCAATGGACACGAAAATTTATCTATAGTGCGAAAAGTACAGCTATCGGTCTTTAGTGGAGTGACTGGTAGTTAACAGATGTTGGGTAATTTAATTAATTATTCGAGTACGTTGAAGCTTCAATCTATAGGTCCATAAGATCTCTACTGTAGCTCAACAAGGATTTAATCTTTGGATTAATTTGAAGTGTTCATATTATTTGAAGAAATTAATTATATATGATATAATTAATGATAATGTATTTGATACATTATATATATGAGAGGAATTTGAATATAATTCAAATACCGATTATACGAATAAGATTCATGTAACTAAATATAAATATGATTTATATTGAGAGGAATAAAATATTTTGATATGATCCAAATATCATTTATATGGATGGGATCCATATAAGTAGATTTAATATAAATGTGATTTATATTAAATGCCATGTATAATTGAGAGAGAATAAAATCTATAATTTATGTTGTATTTGATGCAATATAAAACTATAGGCTATATGTCATATTTAATATAACATATAGTGTATATATATATAATAAAATAGTTATTATATTTTATTTTATTAATTTATTTGAAATTAATAAAAGGAAAAGAGTTATAACTCCCTCCCACATTCTCTCAAGAAGACTAACATGTGATAAAAGAAGTTGATAGGATCATCTTCTTCCTAAGAATTCTCACAGAAGAGAAGAGTTCTTTGAAAGAGAAAGGTTCTCTAAAGGAACTTTCTTCTCATCCTCTCCATCTCCTTCCCTCTTTCAAGGATTCAAGAAAAATCCACAACTTCTGCTTGAATCCTTTAATCCCAAAAGAGAATACAAAGGGTTCTCGATTGGTGGTGTCCATGCGTGAAGAAAGAGATCCGCGAGGAAGGAGTTCCGTCCGTGGCTTGTATAAGGATTCCTTGAAGAAAGAGTTCTTCAAAGGTGAGGTTTCTTGAAACCTAATTTTGCGTGTAAAAGCATGTTGTAATTAATGCCAAATGCATATCTCTTGTATTTTTACTGTAAATTTTGTATTCAATAATTAATAGAATTTGGTCGATCTGCTTCTACTCAAGGTTCTCCTTATGTCGAGTTTCCTTCTTGAACAATGTGACATCACACTCTCTCCTAGCACGAGAGGGGTTTGGTCATAGTTGGACTATGACTTATTATTCATTAAAGAGACCAGTGGTACTTAAGAAGTTATATGTAATCATAGGGGCAAAACTGTAATTTTGGCCTAGTTGTGTTTACGAGCAATTTATGAAGGGTCATCACACTGTTGACTGGTTACATCTAATGGACACAAAAATATATCTGTAGTGCGAAGAGTGCAACTGTCGGTCTTTAGTGGAGTGCCCAACAATTATGAACAATTAATTAAACTCCTAATTTAATTAAAGAAGTTTAATTAATTATTCAATTACTATTGGAGCTTTAAGCTACAGGTCCATGAGGTCCCCTCTGCAACTCAATAGGGATTTAATGAGAATCAATTTTAGATTAATTTGAATTGTTTAAATTAATTGAGAGAATTAATTATATGTGATATAATTGATTTAATTTAATTATATATTATATAATTACTATAATGTATTTGATACATTACAATATAAAGTCTTTTTAGAGAAAATAAATATTTGAATGTGATTCAAATATTAATTATGTGAATTGGATTTATATAATTAAATTTAGTATAAATGAGATTTATATTAAATACCATGCATTATGAGAGAATGAAAACTATAGGTTATATTGTATGTGATACAATATTAAGCTATAAGTTATGTGTTATATTTGATATAACATATAGTTTAATATATATTATATGATAAAGTAGTTATCATATAAATATATATTAAACTTTTTTATTAAAATAATTTTATCATAAGGTAGTTTTCATATAAATATATATGGTAGGGAACTGTAACTCCAGGGAACTGTAACTCCTTTCCCCTCTTTTCTTTCTTTATCGTTTGTGATAGTAGTTTGAGAAAGTGGTGGTTTTTGTTTTTCTCTTCTTAGAGATTTTTATAGAAGCTCCTTGATCTCTGAATTTTCTTTTGAACTTTCTGTGAAAAAGAAGAAAACTCTCTTCCCCACTTAATTCCTCTAAATCTCTTTCTCTCCCAAAATTCCAAAAGCCCACACAACTCCTTGGATTCTCATCTTAGAGAATACAAGAGGTTCTGATTGGTGGTGTCCGATTAGGATTTCGAGATCGTTGCAGTACATATCAATTCTAGAGAAAAAGAATTATGTGAAGAAGGTTAATCTTCAAGGGTAAGTCTTTAATCCTTTTCTCAATTCTAAATGAATACTGTAATTTTAAATTGTTGATTATGCATAATTTTTCTGTTCATTCTGTAAAATTCAATGTTCTATAAAAATTGAAATTTGGGACCAATCTCCACTTCCACACTGGACCTTCACCGATTCTTACACCAAGGATAGTGCATAAGGCCCTACAATCAGTGGAGTGGGGAAAAGCTATGCAGTTAGAGATGAATGCTAAACAAGAACAATACTTGGACCTTATTTCCTTACAACTCAAAGTTCAACCCTGTTGGATGTAAATGGGTGTTCAAGATCAAAAGGAATAGAGATGGAACTATTAAAAAACATAAGGCATGACTTGTTGCAAAAGATTTTCATCAAAGTCCAGATATTGATTTTAAAGAAACTTTCAGTCCTGTTGTGAAGTAATCCACTATTAGAATCATGCTAACACTAGTTGTTAACCACAATTGGAATGTGAGGCAATCAGACATAAACAATGCCTTTTTGAATGGAAATTTAGAAGAATGTGTTTATATGAAATAACCCGAGGGATTTGTTAACAAAGATACGCCACAATATGTATGTAATTTGAATCATGCACTCTATGGTCTAAAACAAGTATCTAGAGCCTGGTTTGAAAGACTGAAGTTTGTATTGAATGGATGGGGATTCAAAAACTCTAAAGCTGATAGTTCTTTGTTTTTTTCATTAAAGGATAGGTTAAAGTATATATTCTAATCTATGTGGATGACATATTAGTTACTGGAAATGATCAAGATTTAATTAGTCTGTTTGTTGTTGAACTAAACAAGAAATTTTTCCTTAAAGATCTTGGTTAACTCTCTTATTTTCTAGGAATAGAAGTTCATCGAGATCATGCTGGTTTTCATCTAAGTCAGCACAAATATGTCTTGGATCTCTTAGATAAATTGAAATTGTTGCATATAAAACCATGCCTCACACCTATAATTACAAGAAAGAATTTTTTAGCTCATGAGGATGAACCTTTGTCAAATCCCACTGTGTATCGAAGTGTACTAGGGACATTGCAGTATTTGACGAATACACTGCCAGACATTGCTTTCATTGTCAATAAACTCAACAAATTTCTCCAGTCTCCAATAAATATTCATTGCAAGTTGTGAAAAGAGTTCTTCGCTACCTCAAAGGGACCTTATCACATGGCTTATGCATTCCCAAGTCTAATTCCCTCCAAATAACAGCTTTTATAGATGCCAATTGGGCCTGCAATATCGATGATAGGAGATCTATTGCCGCTCATTGTGTTTATTCTGGTGACAGTCTTGTATCATGGACATCTAAAAAACAACATGTGGTAGTTCGTTCTAGTACAGATTCTGAATACCAATCACTTGCTCATACAGTTGCATAAATTAGTTGGATCCAGTCCCTCTTGTTTGAAATCAATCAACCTAGCAGTGACACCCCCATCATATGGTATGACAACATGAGTGTGTTGTCTTTAATTGCCAAGCCGGTGTTTCGCCCACATATAAATATGTTGAATTAGACATTTATTTCGTTTGAGATAAGGTGTTAGCAAAACAGTTAGACCTCCAACATGTTCCTTCTCCTAATCAGATTGTCGATGGTTTAACAAAGCCTCTTAGTGACAATAATTTTGTTAATCTCAGGCACAAACTCTGTGTGATTCCATCATCCTCTCATTTGAGGAGGGATGTTAAATTATCTCACTAAAATGGTGGAGTTTAGTTATTACTTTACTTAACTATAGCAATATTGTTTAATAGTAACACCTTATTTTTCTATGTAAGTGGTATTGGAATGTGTCCTATTTTGTGGCTTAGTCTCCTTAATTGTCTCTATATACATGGGTATAAGAAATCCACTTGTGCACTGTTTTTAGAATGATTCTAGTACATCATTTATGTATGTATATTCCTATACTGTGAAGGTGAATGAAGTGTGGGATTATGAGAGTATATATTGCATCTACAACACTTTAATCTCTTCTCTCTATTTGTCAAAGTTGAGATTGTTTTGTGTGAGGGAGAATAATTTTCAAGAAAAACATAGGACTTTAGAAGATGGAACTGAGAGAAATTGAGAGAGAGAAGGATGAGGGAGATGGCGGATGGCGGAAATGTATATGTAAATGAAAAGAAAAGACTTGATTTAGGGTTTCTTTCTTTTTTTTTTTAATTAATTTTTATTTGTTTTTCTTAACTTTTAACCTCCTTTTCATTTTTTTCTTTTTCTTTTCTTCTTTTTTTCTTCTTTCACGTTTCTTTTTTCTTTTGTTTCTCTTTTCTGTTGTTTTCTATATTTTTCTTTCTTTCTTTTCTCTTTTCTTTATTTTTTTTTCAAATGTTTTTTCATCATTTAGAATTTTAATTTTTTTCACTAACTTGCCTCAGTTGTCTTTTTTTTTACAGGATGGTAACTTTCATCCAAGGAAATAACATTTTTGGCTTTTCCGACTCTCGCATATCTCGCAAAAGGTGGACCTTCCCCTTTTCTTTTCTTTTTTTTTCCTTTTCATTTTTTCTTTCTTCAGTTTTTTTTTTTCTCACATGTATTTATTTATTTTAAGAATCATACTTTTTATATACCCCTCATAAATAAATCCTTGAATGTTTGACATGTTTGCTCCCCTTGCAATGATATCGTCACCAAAGTTGCTCACAACTGATTGGATTCTAGATATAGCCTCTATATGGGTGATTATGTGGTCAGCTCCGCCAACAATGATCTGACTCCTGCTAAACATAACCCTTATGTGGGTGATTGGGTAGCTTGCAAGGGTGGTTGCCAGTTCTGCCAATAATGATTAAACTTCTGTTAGACACAACCCCTTTGTGGGTGACTGTATAGCCTGCAGGGGTGGTCGCCAGCTCCACCAACAATGATCTTACTCCTATTAGACACAACCCCTATGGTGACTGTGTAGCCTGCAGGGGTGGTTACCAGCTCCACTAACAATGATCTGCCTTCTGCTAGACACAACCCCTATGTGGGTGAATGTATAGCCTGTAGAAGTGGTCGCCAACTCCGCCGCGTTTATTATATATTTTTTTATTTAAGCAATTTATTACTTTCCTTCTTTTCTTTTCTTTTCTTTAACATGGCAAGTGACCTTTTTTTTTTTTCTTTTGCAGAAAAGAATAGAATGGGCGGTAGTTCAGGGCTTTGATTTTAGTGTTCCTTCTATAAGCATAATCTTAATCTGCAACCTTAGGCTTTCGTCAGTTATGGCTTGAGTCCTTGACTTGAGCATTCTATCGGTATCAAACTCAGTGCTCTACCGACTTTGATCTCAGCGTTCCATTGGCTTCGATTTTAGTGCACGATCTGAGGATTTGGCTTGAGTCCTTGACTTCAGCGTTCTGTCAGTTTCAAGCTTATTGCTCTACCAACTTTAATCTCAGCATTTCGTTGACTTTAATCTTAGTGCACAACCTGAGGATTTTGGCTTCAGTCTTTGATTCGAGCATTTCGCTGGTTTCAAGTTCAGTGTTCTATCGGCTATGATTTCAGCATTCCATTGGCTTCGATCTTAATGTGTGACCTAAGTGTTCCGTCGATTTTGATCTTAGTGTTCTAACGAATTTGATCTCAGTGTTCCATTGGTCCTGATCTAGGTGCTTTAGTTGTTTCAATCTCAGTGTTCTTTTTTACTCTAATCTTGCAGATGTGATGAAACAAAGCAAACTGAACCTGATCTTGCATATAAGACAAAGCTTAGCAGACCGGACGCGAAGCCTGGTAGATTAGACTTGATCGTGTAGATGAAGAGAAGCAAAGCAAACTAGACTTGACTATGTAGTTGGGGCAGAGTCAAGTAGACAAGATTTGATCTCGTGGATGAGGCAGCATCTTGCAGTTAGACCTAAATCATATATGAGGTAGAGCCAGGTAGATCAGACTTAATCTCGTAGATGAGGTAGAGCCAGATAGACCAGACTCAATCTCGCAGATAAGGTGAAGCCAAGAAGAAAGAATTTGATCTCGCAGATGAAGCAGAGCAATGCAAACCAGACTTTATCGTTAGAAGAGGCAAAACAAGGCATACCAAACTTGATCTCGCATATGAGATGGAGCCAGGTAAACTGAAGTTGATCTCGCATATGAGGCAAAGCCAAGCAAACCAGACTTAATCTCGCAGATGAGGTAGAGCTAGGTAAACCATAGTTGATCTCGCGTATGAGGCAGAGCCAGGCGGACCGGAGTGGATCTCGCGTATAAGGCAAGGTGGAGCAAGACGAACCGAATTTGATCTTAAGGAATCGAATTCCTGCAGAAGCGTGTAAATGCCTTGCATTTAGACATTTGATTTTTATGGAAACAAAAACAGTAAAACAAAACATGGATTTGTAGGATAAAACATAAAAAAGAAAAAAGAAAAAAAGAAAACTATAAGCATGCTAGAAAATAAGAAGAAAAGAAAAAAAAAAATCAAAACTTACCTTTGTTGTTTATTCTACCTTTCCTCTTCCATTGTTATCAACAATCTCGAACTTCCCTAATGAAGAAGGACACCACCAATAAAGTTACCTTGTTATTTTCTAGGATTCTAAAGAACTTGGAAGAATGGTCTCCAAGAACTTTTGAGGAGGAAAAGGGTAGAGAATTTTTGGAGAAATGTTAGAGAGAAGGTGGAGGCTTGGAAGCTATCAAAAACAAAAGCCTTTTTTCTTAAAAGAAAATGGGTTGTAAGGTTATATCTTTATGGAGAAGGGTTAATCCCTTCTCTAAGAATTTTCCTTTACACCCTTAGTACTAATTAATTAAATAACTCTTATTTAATTAATTGACACATTAATTAAATAACTATATATTAAGTCCTATTTAATATATGCTTTTAATTAATTATCATAAATATCATATATTTATACTAACCACCAATCTTCATTATTTCTTAATCAATTAATTAATCAATTAAATAACTATATTAACTCATATTTAATATGAAGTTAATTAACATATAAATATCATATATTTATATGTGTATATCTCTTATACATCCAATTCATATAAATCTAATATTTGAATTTTTTTCAAATATATCTCTCTTACGTAATTTGGATTATAAATCATATCTATAATTAACCATTATATATTAATCTCATTAATATAAAATTCCCTCATTTAATTTGAACAATTTAAATCATTCCTCATTACTATCCTTTAGTGAGCTAACAAGGGGATCTTATCGATCTACAAATTAGAAACTCCAATGATATGACATTAATAGATTAAACTCCTTTAATCCAACTAATCAATATTCATTAACTATCGATCATTCCACTAAAGACTGATAGTTGCACTCTTCGTATTGTAGATATATTTCTGTGTCCATAGATATATCCAATCAATAGAGTGATGACCCCTCATAAATGCTCATAACTACAACTGGGTAAAAATACCATTTTACCCCTGCCATTACATCTAACTTCTTAAGTACCACTGATTCCTCTAATAAACAAACAATTTATAGTCCAACTATAAACTAAAACCTCTCGGGCCAATGAAAGGTTGAGGTCTCATTGTTCAAGATCCAGAACCAGCTATTAAGGGAGCAATTTATCTACTTTCCCAAGGAATGGGAAAGAGTGAATTCTATCTTGTATAGTTATGTTTCCAGCTCCCAATCAGACAAATCCCCAAAATGGTAGGCTTATTGAGTCAGCTATCATGACCACTCTCACTCATATAGATCAAAGTGACTTTTAGGTTTTCCCAAGAGTAATATTTACCTTGGATAGTGAAACAACTTTTGATCATCATCCATTAAACTCTTTAACGGAGTCTTTGACCAAATCGTTACATGCTTGTTGAAAATCTATCTAATTCACCTTTCCAGGTAGGTTCCCAGGTAGGGGTATTACGTTTCCATCAACTTAAGAACCCCAGCCTAGCCAGAACCTGCCTTAGACAAAAGGTCCTTTATAGATAGGTTTACAACAAATTTAATCTTTTATTCCAACCAATCTAATCCTATTAAACCGATTTTAAAAGATTAATCTATGTTACTAAACTCTTTAGAACTACTTGAACTTAGGTCTATCTCAATCCAATTTTAAAACCCTTTTAAAATACTTAAGTTCACCCTAAGTTCGCATGCAACTCTGAATTATTGATTTTAGGTCTAATTTCCTTTATAACACTTATAAACGGAAACAACCACCACAAGGTGAGGCTAACACATGCAAGGCATTCATAACGATTATAAACAGCCTAAGTGTCATGCTCAATGCATTGTCCATTCATTGCTACTTCTTTTATATAACACTTATACAAAACGACAATAAAACAAGCAAAACATGCTTCCATTCACCTTTAGACTATAACAATTATAATATGAGAATGATGCATGATAATGCTCAATGCATGCAAAATATAACTCTTATATTTCATGATACATGCGCATGCTATCAAGTAATTTCTTCATGCAAGATTATAACATTTATAATACATGATGTATGAGTAATTGCACAACCTAAGGTGGGTTTTTAACTATATGAAAAATGCTTTGACATATAAGCACCATACATCACATGTATAAGTAATAAAAGTTGATGAACCAGGTAAAATTGCCTTGAAATACAAAAAAGGAAAGCTAACTATTACAAAGCCAAGGAGTCTCTGGTTCAAACAGGCGAATTGGGTATTGAACCGCTCGGCAAAGCACGCTTCTCCAACCATCATGTACTAAGCACCCCGCGATCATCTACACAATAAAACAAACACTTCATTCTATCACTTACTAACGCTCCAGAGTTAAACGATCATTTAGCATTTACTATACGATCGTTTAGAAAAATCCAAACGATCGTTTAGCTATTATTATACAATCGTGTACCTTTACTAAGCAATGAAGCTTGAAGTACACGATCGCTTAGCGCGCTCTGTACAACGCCCATCTTCCGCGATCATCTAAGCGACTACGATGCCACGAAGCACCATTGCCTAAGCGATCGCTTAGCTAGCGTCTCCGTATTGCATACGCACGATCGCATAGGTAGTAACTAAGCGATGTAGCTTGCTAACTACGCGATCGTCTAGTGCGTGCCTTCTACTAAATGACGAGAATCGCATGCTCCCACTACGATCGCCTACCTCCAACGCCTACGCGATTGCGCAATCAACACTACGCGATATGGTAAACGATTTACCCCATCGCTTAGCATTAGCTAAACGATCGATTATAAAATACTACACGATCATCTAGAAAAAAATATCTAAACGATCGCTTAGTTAAATCCCAACGATCGTTTACCTGAGGCTACACAACCCGACCAACGTTTGAACTTCTTCTTCGTTGAGAACTGCATCGCCATGCACTGAAGCTTCATCACGAATAACTCAATGAACTCGAACTTTTCGAATTACAGACTTGATTGCAAAGTTAATTTCGCCTAAAAACATAGGGGCCCTTACAATTAACACTTTATAATAACTAAAGCTTGAACAAAAAGACAATTTAAACCCAAAATGTTCATTAAATTCATCCACAAATGCAGAAAACGGATAACCAACAATGCAGAAACCCACTATGACTGTAAAAAGTGTACAATTCAGACCTGTAATTTGGAATATCAGAGAACCTGTCTCTGATACCAACTGAAGAAAATCGGAAGTGAGATTTCCATGAGCAGTGGAACAAGACTATTCCAAATTATAATCATGAATAAACAACGCATTTACAATCGATTTCAAACATAAACGGTTATGCAAATCATACAGAAATTACAGCATGAAAGTCTCAAAAGTATAAAGAAAAAACTGTACAAACAATGGCAAAAGCGTCTCCACGCTCCGTTGCATGACTCTGATCGAACAACAGCAACCATGAGCGTTCGATCTACACGACCGTAACACCACACGAACACAGTAGGAACACTTCGCGCTCGTCCTCAACGATCTTCTCTGCAACAGCGAACGACCTCAATAGCACCACGAACGGCCTCCAGAAAACTCGACGGTGTCGAATTGAGTCTGACACCACCAACCTTGGTATTCTTGGTGTGAGAATCCAGAGGGTGGGCTCTGTTCGGTCTTGGTATAAGGCAGACGAACGGAGGAAATAACGATCGAATACACGACTGGGCAAGTGGGAGATGGCTGAGATCTATCATATAGGTCGATGCCCAATCGTTTAGATAAAGTTATGCGATCATCTAGCAAAAGCTATGTGATCGTTTAGCTCTATCGTTTAGCTCGGTCTGTCACCTACAGACACTACACGATCGTTTACACTTGGCCAGCAATCGTCTAGCTAAGTTATGCGATCGTTTAGTAAACACTACACGATCGTTTAGCTCGTCCAACCATCGTTAGTAAATCTGTATTAATTGACGACTTTCGTGAGTTTCTTTGCGCAGAGAGAAAACTCAAAAATCCTTTCAAACTTTTGTAAAAAACCTCTTTTCAAAATAGGAAACCACTTTCCTTTGAAACTCACGGTTACCATGATCCAATAACCACCCACTACTTTGGTTATTTAAAAGAAAAAGAATTAATTATCCAATAATTAATAATATTATATAACATAAATGATAACCAACTTATCATACTATATTTATAACCTATAGTTTTAATACTTCATCTCAATAAACCATATAAACCATAGTTCTTTTTCTATTCCATGGTACATAATGTAAATCTCATTTACATCAATCCTCCACTAGATGTATCTTATACATCATACCGATTATATCATATATAATCAAAATACCTCTTGTTAATTTGAACATTTCAAATCAACAACAAGAACTGATCCTCAATGAATCCAAGCTACCAAGGGGACCTCATGGACCTGTAGCTCCGAAGCTCCAACGGTACGTGAATAACTAACTAAACTTTTTAGTCACGAGATCCACCATCCGTTAATTGTCAGGCACTCCATAAAGACCGACAGCTGAACTCTCCTTACTACAAAATATATTATGTGTCCATCTTAACCAATTAGTAGTGCGACAACCCTTCACAGATCGCTCGTAAGTACAGCTGGGCCAATAACCGTTATGCCCCTGTAGTTACATTTGTCTCCTTAAGTACCACTGATCCCTCTAATGAACATAAGTCATAGTCCTACAATGACTGAGTCTTCTCTTCCAAAGAGACGCTGTGACCACTATGTTCAAGCCTCGGAATCAACCCTTAAGGGAACAATCTCTCTACTTATACCTGCTTTGGAAAAGGAGTGAATTCCATATTGTGGATTGAGTTCCCAACTCTCAGATCAGAACAAGTCCCCAAAAAGGGAGACATGTTGAGTTGGCAATCTGGCCACTCTCACCCATACTAATCAAAAGACGCCCTCAAAAGCAGGAGTTCCCAAAACACTCAAGATTGAGGTCGTTGTCACCTATGGTCGTTTAGGTGAGATGCAAGTCTCTAGTATCAATGGTGTTATATACAGAGTCTAGTCATCTCGTGGTCCAGGTCTTATACAAACTCTTTGTATAGGACACCCCCGCTCCACGTCTTCACACGAATCGTCAGGATCTACCATCTATAGTAGTTTACTACACTTGCAAACCTCTACAAAGCAGGCCGTATACGTAGTGTCACCAAGATCAGGTATCCCACCTTAATCCTTATACTACAGACCGATTTAGGTTATCACTTAAGGCATGATCCACTTGTATATCATATACATGCTTAAGTTCACATAAGAATAACCAAGGAGCTTTGTTTATTGGATATGAGTAAATGTCAGAATTAAATAACACTTATTTTATTCATTGAATAATGTGTATCTTTACAAAACAACGAGACTCCGGGAGAATTAGGACACCAATCCTAACACAAGTGACATCATATAACCTTGGATCGTAGTTTATTGGATTGAATTAATGTTTTCTAAATGTCCAATAAAATACCTCTGATTTTATTAGATAAATAATTTATGTTAACAAAACTACAAACTATGAGATACACTAGATTTAGGACATCAAGGGGGAGAAATTTTACACTCTAGAGGACCTAGAGAGAATTCTCTCAATAATCAAAAGACTCCCTAACTCCTGAAGTCAAGATAGTGGAATGTATATTGATACTTTACCTTACATCTCTAGGTCCTCTGGAGTATAAAATTTTCCTCCCTCAAATGAAGAGAACTTCTTTATTTATAGAGTTCTCAGGTAAGCTTTTATGGGCTTGGGTTTGGTTAGGCCATGGATTTGGTCCTTGGGTTCAACTAACTGGATTTGGGTTTTATTTGACATTTGGGTCAAATTATGCCTATGTTTGGGCTCAATTGGAGTTTAGCCCAAAGAATAATATCAAATTGGATCAAATTATTTGATTCAATACACATAGCATCATTGAGATTTGTCAACTTATGTCTTCAATTTCAATTTAGGACACATGCCAATTTTTTTAATTAGTCCTAAATTAGATGATTTGTAAATTCGTCATTAATTTGGAAAATGACGTGGCAATTTGTGATTGATCCAAAATTTCTCATTCAACAGCCTAATTTGACTATTGTTCTATTTGTTTAATAATGATTTTATCTTTAAAATATTTAAACGTTGGCTCAATTCACAGGACTAATGGGGAAAATAGGGCGATTTTTTAAATAAATTATGGAAAAATGGTTGATTCCAAAATATTTAGGAAAATGGGATAATTTTTTTTTTTTGGTCTTTATTGAAAAGATATTCTACGATTTTTTTACCGATCAAAATTGAAATGTCTCTTGAAGATATGCATTTAGTTAAAAAAAAAAAAAAAAAAAAAAAGTGGATTGATGGGCTGAATGCGTATGTTGAAAAGACACATTCAAAATGCAAATTTTCAAGATCTGCAGCGCCAGTTGACCTTGTTGACCGTGTCACGTTATTCTACCAATTTTATCCTTTTCCACCTCCTTTCCCCTTAAAAATCCAACCATTTTTATCATTTCCCTCATCTTCTTCATATTTTCTCCTCCAAATCCAACAACTATCTTTTTACCATCTCCTTCATATTTTCTCCCCCAAATCCGACAACAATCTTTTTTTACCATCTTCTTTATATTTCTCCCCAAAATCCGGCAGTCATCTCAATTTTTACCATCATCCTCATCTTATTCATGTTACCTCTATTTCTTACCATTCCATTCTTTCAAACTCTCTCTCACATCTTCTTCACATTACTCCTTTGTTTCATTTATCTTAATCAGTTTCTCAACAACTTCGGTACAATATTTTTTTTAATAAGTTAATATATTTTTGTTATTTAATGAAAAATTAAGTTTAACATGATTTTGTGCTGATTTTTCTATTATTTACGAGAAAAGTTTTACAAACAATCATTCAAAGGTACAATAAATAGATAAAAAGTTAGTTTAGATCATAACACAAATTGTAGTCATGAAGCTTTGAATGATGTTCAATTTAATTTATTGTGAAATAATGTTCAATTCGAGTCATCTGAAAATGGTTAATGTAGTTTGAGAAAATAGTTAGGGATAAGGTACATTTCAAATTATCTAGGAAAATATGGTAGTTTTTTTTTCATTGAAATGCGTGTACTAATAGAACTATTTTCACAGCAAAAATATTACATGCATGCGCAGTAGAAGCCTAATATTTGCTCGAACAAATTGTTATAAGACTCAAGAGACGGAAAATGAAGGTTCTATTATTTACTTTGTTGTGTTATTTGATTTTTCATAGTTTGATTAATCCACCAATATATTCTCTAATTTTTTTTCTGAAAAAAAAAAATTACTGTAGTTATGGAACTTTAATATTCGTTCAATATCAATTTCTAGTGAAATAATGATCACTTTGTTCAAACTAGAATATTATTGTAGTCATGGAACTTTATTAGTCTCCATTTCATAAAGATTCTATATCTATTCTATAAAGATCTACATATAGATATTAAATTCAAACATTCTAACGTAGATGGAATATTAAATTTAGACATTTGAATGTAGGTGGAGTAGAAGGACCAATAAATCATGTTTGGTACGTTCTAGTTATTTTCTTCTTAATATATACTTACATAGTCTTTGGTAAATATCATATTGAATTAGTCAAACTACAATAGACGTTGTGGGGTTTCCATGTTATATGCATGGAAACATTGTTAATGGGTCAAATGGTATAGAATATGATAGACAACCACCTTTTCGTATAAACATGCATCATCAAGTTGACTTCAATGCATTCATTGATGGATTATATAACGCAATATCCATAGGTAGAGATGATAGGGTAGAGGTAATATTTGGATATGAAAGTTAAATTCAAGTATAAAAAATGTAATTTTAGTCTATATCCCAAACACCTCATCATCCTAAAGAACCTTGAAAATTATTAATGCAACCGTTGAAAGGTAATATCCATGTTTTTACATAAATTCCTAAGGATTTAAAAAGAAAACAAAAAAAGATTGGTGAAGGTATCTTTGAAATATATATGTGTCTATGTGTGTGTATATATATATATATATATTGTTGGTTTAAAGGTATTAGTGAAGCTTTTAAAAGTTTTAAGATTATTTTTGGAATAAAGTACAAATTTCATAAATATTGATCATAAATTTTAAAATATATATATACATGTATGGAAAAGATATTTTTGGAACAAAGTAAATATTGACTACAATTAGGTAGCATCTTATTTTTTAACAAAACTTTGAATGGTAAAATTATTTATTAACAATTTTTGGTTTTAAATGTTATTTTTTTATATAAAACAAATTAACAGTAGTTTGGAATTAAACAAATTTAACATTATTTCACAATAAATTAATATCAAGTATATCAAATATTAGAAATTTTTAATCAAAATAAACTATTGTGTATATTAATTTAAAATAGTACTATAAATGATGAGGCTAATAAGATTGTTAATTTTATGTTAAAAGAATTAAAAATTCTATTGTTAATTTTATTTTAAAAGAATTAAACATTCATTAAAAAAAAAAAAAGAATGAATTAACAATCTCGCCGTCCTATCTTTATTAATTTTTTTCTTGTTATATGAATAGACGCATTCAATTTGCTTTTTCTTCTTCTTTTTTTTAATTGAAAAGACACATTCAGTTTTGACCAGTAAAAAAAAAATAATTGTAGAACGTGAATCCTTGAGATTTACTAGGACAAAAAAATTTACCACTTTTTCCTAAATATCTTGAAATCAACATTACATTTTTTTCTTAATTTATTTAAAAATCACCATATTTCTTTAATTAACCCCCAATTCACATCATTATAAATGAATATTGTGACCAAACAGATAGTTGAGCAGGTATAAATGTACAATATACACTTTCAAGGTAAAGTGTGAACTTTTGTTACCATCTTGAAAATCCTACATCTACCTAAGGTAACACTTTTGTTTCGGAAGTATAGGAAGTAAAATCTTCCTTAAAAAAAAAGGAAAAATATATTTTTAGTCCATAGATTTTGTATCTAACTTCTTTAATCTCTAGATTTTGAAATATTACACATTTAATCCTTAAATTTTAATTTTGATTTCAATTAGTCCCTAAATTTCAAAATGTTACAATTTTACTTTTGAGATTTGAATTTTATTTCAATTCGGTCCCTAAATTTTAAAATTTTATATTTTTTACCTCAACTTTTCATTAAATTAATACCCACCTTCAATTATTGACATCAATGTCTCTTAATTAATTTAAAATAATTATAAAGTGAAATTTTAGTTTTAATTTTAAAAGTAATCAAAAATAATGGAACCTAATTAATTATAGATCGTCTAATTATTTAAATTCATTTAACATACATTAACACTAACACTAAAGATAGAAAATTAGTATTTGATGAAAAATCAAGGTTAAAAGTGTAAATCTTGAAATCTGAGAGCCAAATTGAAACAAAACTCATATGTCAATGATAAAATTGTGACATTTTGAAACCTATGGACTACAATAAAACCAAACTCAAAACTTAAATACTAAATGCATAACATTTTGAAACTTAGGAACTAGAACCTAGGGACCAAAAAGATATTTTTTATCATAGAAAAATAGAACAATTATATGAACTAGAATTTACCCTCCGTTTGGATTCAAGAAAGTGTAAGAAATGATTTTAAATCCTGTAATTTGAAATGAGGAGAAAGATTTGAACGAAATCTTTAAAATTTTGTATTTTAAATCTATAACAACCAAAAAAGAAAAGAAAATTAAGATTTTACTAATATAGACTTTTAACTATGATTTATTAATTGAAAATTAGAATATGTTAAGGATAAATCAGTAATTACTTCTAAATCTTATGAAATCCTAGGATTCGACTATTGTAGTTAAAAAAAATTTTTTAAGTAAAGAGTTATTTTCAAATATAAGAAAATGAACCAAAATATATACAAATAAAACAATACAGTAGACTACTATCATCTATGAAACACAGATACAGATACGGCTACACGATACGGATACGTTTAAGGATGCGTCATTTCTTTTTATATTTTTTTAATATATATTTCTAAAAAACGAGGATACTGATACGTTGAAAATATATTTTCTTTTTCTTTAAAAAAAATCTAGGATATAGATAAATTTAGCATACAAGTTAATAACAATAGCACAAAATAGAATACAAATACTGAAATACAGTACAAAAAAAGCAACATCTAAGATGTTGAAGTACAATAGTTAATAAAATGCAATAGAAAAGTGACTCATATTGCAAAGAAGAAGAAGAAGATTAGAGGGAGAAGTATGAAGATAAATGAAGAACTTATTGTTGAAGATATCCAAATGGTTTATATTTTGATAGACTTTGTGATGACTCAAATGTGAAGATGGATATTAGATGATTCTAGTCTATTTTTTTCTTTTAGTTTTGTGAGCTTTTTAAATAGGTTGTCTAATTTTAGATGAGAAAAGATTAAATGAGTTACTTGTCTTTTTCCTTAAAAAAAAAATACGCATAGAAATAGATACGTATCTAGAAAGTATCTGGAAGTATAGATACGTCAAATCATCTGGAAGTATCGATATCCGATACGTATCTGCCTCACATAAAGTATCTGTGCTTCATAGACTATCATTGTCTAAATGCCTTAGCCAGAGTCTTTCCTTAGTTTACTGGAAATGCTTTAAGGTGAACTAAAAGATATAGATAGTAGTCTATGTTGTGATATTTTGAGATTATTTATAAATATTTTAAGTAATTTTGTTATTTAAATTAATTTCCTTTTAAGTAAAAATAGAAATTAAAATAATTTTAAATTTTAAAATCACTCTCTTTATTTGAATACTAAACAACAAAATTCAACTTAAATTAATTTGAAAAATCTATTATGATTTAAAATCCGTTAAAATCACGAGGTTCAGACCGGCGGTTAGCGAACTTCAAACTAGACTGGATGTATTTTAACCGAAAGCAATCCATTTTCCCGCGTTTGCCTGCAATATGCAATTGGAGCTCCGAAGTTTTCGTTCACATTGCTCCTCCAACCTTGCAACTTCAAGTAATGTAAGCGTTCGTTGCTTTTCTTCTGAGCTTGCAAGTCCCTGGTAGCCCTAATTCCCTGAGGTTTAACGAAGCATTACTAGATGAAGTTAAGATTTTAGATTGACCTTCTTGATTTCAATTACATTTAGGTGTTGGAATCGATTCGCTTTGATAGTTGGAGTGTGGGCATTTGGTCTGCAAATTTCGTAAAATCGCCAATTGAAGGGCAAGATTTTTGTTCAGAAAAGTTCTTCTTGGTCCTACAAATCTAGGGATTGGAACACCTTCATAGTCCAGTCGCTTCGTTGGAAATGCGTTCGCCAAGACCACCAAAGTACAAAGGAGATTTTACCGTCAAAGTATAAATCTCTGCCGTCAATGAGACTCCATGGCGTGCAGCTAGTCGACGTGATTTCGAAATCTGATGGATGATTTAAACAAAATCCTCCTTGGCTCTGGCTATTGAGAACTCGCACAAAGGGGCTACAAATTTTGGTGCGTTCTTTCAGAGGTTTTCTTATTGCAATTTAAGGTCTTCAATCATGTTTCTTATTCTCTCGACTGCATTGAACCATAAGTTTTTTACTTCAGCATCATTATGTAGCTTTCACATCCCAACTCTTTTTAGTCTAAAGTAGAAGGAAAGTGATTAAAGTACATTGGTTTTCACGTTGTACAACTTACAATTCGAAAATGTAGACCCTTTAAACCTCTAATGCATTTCATGAATTGGGGATTTAAGTTTGTAGAAATGATACTTCCATGATTCCGATCTACAGTATATGCCTATCCACCCATTAAATAAATGACTATCGGAAACGAAATAATCCCTTATTTAGTAAGTCCACATATATCAGTCATATCCATGACTTTATGGCTACCATAAAATAGTTTACTCTGGTTTGAGTGTTGTATATGTTAAGGATCGATCAAATGAGGCTCTCAGAAAACTCAAGGAAGCATTTGTCAATTCAATTGATTAATGACTTTCTTATTGACTACAGAAAACTATGTTCCATTACTTATTTCAAACAATGCCAATTCCTAAAACTGCTGAATTCTGCTAGAAAGGCCATTGAAGTAAAAACAAAAACGAAGCTGTAAGGGCACGACAATGGTCATAACTGTGCTGCATTCTAGAAAAATATTCTGCTTGCTATCTTAGTTCTGAAAAGGAAATTCTCATCTACATCGTACTGTAATATATTGATGAAAGTCTGAGAAAATGAGTATGGGAGGTGGGGCCTTGAACATCTGGAATTCCAAGTCTTCAAATAACCAAAGGCCAAAGATCACTAAAATTGTGTGCAGGAGAAAAAGACAGGAAGAAGACGTTTATTATAAAGATTGTAAGGGATTCGCGCTTATTCATCAGAGGCAAAAAAGAGTAAAAGTATCACTCTCTCTTTTCGATGGGTTCGGATCCCTTTGCTTCATCATCCAATGTATGTACTCTCTATTGGCTCATATTCATTTACTGAAAATATATGCTACATGTAAATTTTACAGAACTCTGTAGCATGTTCTTAGGAGGGATAGTATTAGATGTGGCACATGAACCTGAATTTCAGTTCAGTTCAGGTAAAATTTGATGGTTGAATTTGGTTTACTTCAGACCAATGCAGGAAAAGGTATTGAAAATGAGCAGAGAGCTGTTTTTGCTGTAATAAAGGGAGCTTTTGCGTTCGTATTTGGGAAACCAATTAAACCCAAAAATAATTAAAAGTGGTCCAATGTAAATCAACTATGAAAACCCCAGTAATTTAAAATTAGGAACACTTTTGTTATGACAACTCTTGATTATCACTAGAACGTGAGGAGAACTAGTTTTCTATTCAAGGTTTGAACTCTCCATAAGCAAGTTGATTAGACTTACTTGAATGTCCAAACATGCAACTCTATATCAAGAATTGCAAATGTATGATGATGAGGCTTAGTCATCAAACATAGAGAATTTCTTTCTAGAAATCAAATCGAGCATACTATTTTTTTTTATAAGAAACAAATTTTGTTGATGTATGAAATTTACAAAAGATGGGTGAAAAGCCCGGGCCATTGGAATTACAAAATCGAGCATACCATTCAAAATCCCTAAACCTATTTTGTTTAGGCAGTTAGCTAAAGGACATTTCCACCCATAACTCAAAAAATACATACTAAAATATTAATCCTAATTAAGTCATATCAAAGGCTTAAAGTATAAACACTTGAGGACGTTTGAGGCAAGGAGTTGATTATTGTAATCCTAGGCTATTATAGTTGGGTTATAATAGTTTGTGTTTGGGATGTAGATTATTTTAATTTGAGTTATAATAGTATGTGTTTGAGGTGTAAACTATTTTAGTTTGAGAAGGAAATAATAAACACGGTAACAAAGAATAAAAAAATAATGAATAATGTAAAATAGTAAAAACGGTAGCAAATGAGAGTTTTGAAATAGTGTTGATTGTAGCTAATTGGGGAACACAAAATAGTATATACTGTAGCAAGAGATGGTTATCTTATTATAGTCTAAGGATAGTCCTTTCCCCAAACACCCCCTTAGGGGTATTTGGCCAACCAACTTCATAAGTTAGTGTTAATTAACTCAACTTTAATAGTGTTTATTATTGAAGTTTGAACATTTATCGAGGAATTCCATCTTACAACTCTACACCACAAACACGAACTTTCTAATTTCAACATATTAACTTCAAACTTTAGAACTCAACTCATCGCCCTAAATACCCCTTTAAAATAAATTATGCTTGCAAAACAATTTCAATAGTGAAATTTTCTAGCAACACATTTAGCACAAAGTATAGAGGTTCTTATTAGTTTTCGTTCCTTGAAACTCTTCTATTGCATTCATCTTTGTTTATATGTGGGAATTGAAAGTTAAATATAGCTTCTTAGTTCTTGAACGCCTGATTGGTCTTGGAGGTAAAGCGAGGACATCTTGATTAGATCATGAACCCTCCATAGATCAAAAGTGGCCCCAAATGTAATCTGCGTTAGCTCCTTCTTGTATGTGTGGGGACACCCCCATGAACCTGCCAAATCAACGATGCTGTTGAGACTCTATTACTACACATGTCCAACTTTGTAAAGTTAATCTCTTTGAAAATGAGATCAATAAAAATATTTAAAAGAATGTAAACAGACAATATACGAGCATCTTCAAAATTTTTTATGCTTAGCCAATCATATGATTGTTTCACTTTTACATTCATACACTAAGGTTTGTTTTATTTTACTTCCCCATTAAAAATACCTTCAAAAGTAATTAACAAGGAGCATGTTCTTAGGGAGACTCTCACTAGGTGACAAAGTCAGAGAACAGGTGAAGAAAGCAGGTGGGGAGTTTCAAATTTTGAAGGAAAGCAGGTGAAGATGAGCACAAAGTAAGAAAACAACACCAGGGTCCTGTCTGTTTTTGGGCTTTTGAGGTGGGAGTTTTGTTTGGAAGCTGTTGGAATTATACTCTCAAGGTATTTATCTGAATTAACAACAATTAATTATTATAATCATTCATTTATTGACATATAGCTTGTCAGTCTCCTAATTTGCTTTGGAGCTTTCTCCAACTACTTGAACTATAATATTGATCAACCCCAGCTCATCAACTTGGCAAGTTGTAAGTTTTCTAACCAATTTCCTCTCTCCCTCATCAACCTTTTTTTTTTCTTTGAAATTTCCCCATATTTCTACTTCTAAATTACATTCTTCTATAGATAATAAATGAAGCCACTAGAGACATTTGAAATTAGTGAACAGCAAAATCCATGTTGAAAAAAAAAACCTCAAGATGTGGTAAATTTTGACGCAATTACATTAATTTAATTCAGATTTAAATTTATATTAGATTTAGATTAAATTAATTAAATTCCATCCTTCACTATTTTGATATGTTTGAATTGGGTTTCTAAGTGCTTAAAAACATTTTTGTTCAAAATATATATTTTTAAGTACTTAGAAAATAAATCCAAGCAAGTCTTCCATTATCAATATCCATCTTGATTAATTGATTATTAATAAATGATAAATTATCTGAAGAGAAACATAGGTTCATTGTGTTCTTACACTATCCAACAAAAATAGCTGAAGGTTTTAAGGTAACTTCTTCAAGGTGTCAATCTGCAAGTACTTAGGTTGTCCTACCAGTCTAGGTTTTTTGCTTGTCCAAATTAGCAAGTACAGAGAGAAGGGACCCATATGCCAAAAGTTATTGGTGCCTGGATGAATTATTTTGCCAATTTATATTTTCTTCTGGTCATCCCTCTAAATCAAATACAAATTAATTTCATCACAAAGGTGATCAGCTCTTTAGCCAGCAACAATAATCAATTTACCTAGGTCTAGGTTCATTAGTAACTTTGATCTCTTCAATGTCATTACAACAAATTTTGGACTTTGTCTAGTATCTTAGTACTTCTTAGGTAAATATAAAAATATAGAACTGCATTTAAGGTTTTTAAATCTATTTGGAATGCTTAGAAACTTCTTTTTATATATATATATATATATATGTATGTATGTATGTATGTATGTATTTTTAAAAACTCTTTTTAAACACTTGAAAAATCCAGTAGACATAACTAAATAGAGGGTCTCTAACTAACAATATTCCTTTCCATTATATTTTGTTAATAAAGAATGTAGAGATTATTTGGAAGCCAAGTTTTGTCTTCTAAAAAAACCATAGTCTATTTTTCTAAAAATAAGAACCTGTTCTTGAATATAAAAAGGAAAATATTGTCCTACTAAGGGCTTGGCCACCACTAAGCTTTTTATGGAAAGAAAATGCTTCTCTTCCCTCCTTTTCTCTCTACCCATCAAAACTTTAGTGGTGAGCAACAAAAAAGTTTCCTACTCTTCAATACACATATTTTTTTATAAACTTATTTTTGTAAGAGAGTTTATAAAAACTAGTTCTGGAAATAAAATAATAATAATAATAATAGTAAAAACAAGACTGTACTTTGTTATTTTCATATGCTTTTTCTTTATTGTTTCTTAAATCAACTGTTCATACGCAACCCATTAGTAATTTTTATAGGTACAATAATATTCCTGAATTGATATGTTTAGTAAAAGAAAAATTAAAATGATACACTATAAAAAATGATCAAAATCATTTTAATCATGGAGCCAAATGCACATGATCTGATCCCAAACCAAGGGAAGGAACCTCCCAATAAGACAATAAATAAATCATTTAATTTTTGGTTGGAAGCATTCTATAAATTCCTTTGCAGCCTATAATATGCAGTGGATGCTATTTTGCTGACACCTAGCTGCCAACCAAACCTTTTCTTCCATTAATGGCTGCTACCCAGAGCTCCAATCCTTCATCTCAGCCTCCAAATCCTTTAAATTCCAATCCTAATAATCAAGAGATCAACCATGGCAGAAGAAGGTTTCTTGGAGTGAGACAACGCCCTTCTGGAAGATGGGTTGCGGAGATCAAAGTTTCCTCACAGAAGCTTAGGCTATGGCTTGGCACTTTCAACAGAGCTGAAGATGCTGCCATGGCTTATGACAGAGCTGCAAGGCTTCTAAGAGGAAGATCCGCAAAGACAAACTTCCCATATGATGATCACGATCATGGCTTCTTCAATTCTTCCACCATTAATGAAGAACAAAGTCGATCCTTGTTTGGACATAGTCCTAAGCTCTGCCGTTTGCTTCAACATGCCATCATGAAGAACAGAAGCCGTTTGAGATCAACAGCTGATTATCAGCAGCAGATAACGAGAAATAATGGGTTGATTGATTCGGTTGTTGAAGATACTATTTTCTGTTCTTCAACGAATTTGGTTGAAAATAAGAATGATAATAATAAAGGATGTGGGTGTGGATTCTCTTTTGGGGGTTCTAAAGTTTATACTTCTGTGTTTGTAGCTCCTTCTTTTAGCTCTGATGTTGAGAAGTGAGGTAGAAGAAGGGAGATGATGATGAATCCTTGTAAGCTTTGATTTAGTGTAGTTTTTTAGTTGGGAATCTGTTGTTCTTCTTCCATGTAGTTTCGTCCATGTAAAATTACAGTTCTCTCTTTCATGTTGCTACCACTGTGTTAATGGAGAAGCTGAAAAATAAAGAATGAACTTCCTCTATGTTATGAGTGTATATGACATGATTATGAAATTATTGGATAACACATGTTCATTCCAAAACAGATTGACACAGGAGTATCACATATATCTTATTAAGATTGTCAAGTACCATAATTTTTTCAATATGAGATGTTCAACCGTTAGAGGTGTTTGTCAAGCAAACCTAAGCATAGCACTGTGGATATATAACATTTATTAAGCAAATACGACTTCAAGAATGGATGATTTGATCTTTATTCTCACATAAATTGAAGTCTGAATAAGAAAAAAAAGTCTATTTTATTTCATTTTTTTTTTTAAAACAACATGTCGAGTTAGAGTTAGGAGATATGGAAATCTAACTTCTTGATCAAAGATAAATGGTTAAACAGTCCAATTATATTATGGTGGAAAGAAAACATTTTAATAGATTATTAAGACTCATTACTCTTATTATTATTATTATCATTATTGTTGTTGTTATTAGTGTATGATTATAGTATAATTATAAAGTGTTTCTTTTTACTCATTAAAAATGTATTTTAAAAATATATATATTGAAAAATAGATGAACGCAAATTAAGCCAAATATATAAAATGCTCCCGATAAAAGCTAGTAACAACAACCACAAATAAGTAAAGGACACAAGAAAATTGTAACCCTGTTCAATATAACCACACCTACGTTTGGGAGACTTTTAGCCTAGATGAAAAGAGTTTCACCAGTGATGATAAGCGTTTACAATTAACAAGTAATTGATAGTAACACTATCAAGAATAGAATTACACAGAGCTAACTACTAGTGAGAAAGTTAAGCTCCCATAAGTGCAATGTTTCGTATAAACGAGTCTACAGATTCAGGCTCCTAAATCTGATGTCATCATGCATATAAACTTTACCACTCTTTTCACCGTCTAGTTGAATCACCACTTAACTTTACCATTCTTTACGTAAACTAAATGAATTCAAATAATGTTTCTCACACAAGATAGCAACTCAGATAAAATGGTGTCTTCACAATGGAAACATTCCACAACACCTTCAATCAGAATTTTCTTCTTCCAAATCACAAAAAGCGGCTTACCCTAACCACAACAAGCGAGGGAAATATATCTTTCTACAAAAGGAAAAGATCCCACAAAACATAACGAAAGAAAGCAACGGTAAAAAAAAGAAAGCGAGCCCAGTCAAATCTTGCAATAAATAAGGAAAATATATTCAACCACCAAATCAGTACATGAAAACAAAGACAAAATGGACAACAAGAGAGATAAAAGAAAATAATATATATATATATATATTAGTAAATATATTTATTCTGAAAATAAATTATACTCAATTCCTGAGAAAGTATTTAATTACTTTTCTTTTCAAATATATTTATTCTAGAGTGTACTTGAAGATTTTTATTATATATACTAGTCACTATGAATGCTTTTCGACTTTTGATCATTATTTTTTACTCCATAGTACATAGCATACTCTCTATTAAAGAATTAAAGGGTAAAAGCAAAAAAGTGAAAAACAATTTTCTTTTAGTAACATAACAATAACAAGGAATAAGAGACAAGATAGTGTCAACTCAACTATATATAAGAGAGATTACATTATAGATAAGAGATTATATCACCTATGTTTTCTTTTTTTCTTTTTGGTTTGTGCTACTCTATTAAAAATATTAATGGTCCCTCAATAATTTTTTTATACCATAATATAAAACATGTGTAATTTATGAAGTTAATTTAATGACTTAGCATATCCTATTTTAATGTGATGCAAGAAGGGAACATTTTTAATATTCATATTTTTGTTTATAAATCATACTAATTAAAACAGGTAAAAGACAAACTAATTTATGAAAGGCTAAAATTTTAATGTGTCCAAGCATACATTTGCTTATATCATCTTTCCTAAATATTTAAATATAAGAAGTTTAATTAAAGTCATTAAACCAAACGTAAATTATTAAAAAAAAAAACAATGCAAAATAATTTTATTGATACATACAAGATTAAGTGTCATGGAATTTTAATTAACAACTAAATAAATCACGTCTACGTGGGCTATGCTTTCGAAATAAAATAAATCTATATTTTCGTACTTTATATATATATATATATATGTGACTTTTGAAGGAATATTTTTTTTTTTATATTTTTAAATTTTAATAGTACTGTTCAATTCAGATATACTAATATATCTAAACCTCATACACAGTTATTAATACTTTCACCAAGTGAATCATACTCAAGAATTTATTAATTTATTGATTTGAAGAGTACACTAATTATTATACACGATCGACTATAACTTTTATCATATATATATATATATATATAATCCACTCAAAAATATATAAAAAACTTTTTAAATGGGAATTCAAAATCAATAAATCAAAAGATTAAGACCCATTTCATAACCAATTGAATTTTGATTTTTAATTTTGAAAATTAAGGTTATAAACACTACTTTCATATACTGATTTTTTTTTCTTTTGTTATCTACATTTTAGAAGTATTTTAAAAACTCAAGCAAAGTTATGAAAACTTTTAAAAATTTGACTTTTTCATTTGAAATTTAACTAACAATTCAAGTGTTTAGTTAGAAATGATGATAATCGTGATAAAGAAGTTGTAAGAAAACAAATACAAATTTCAAAACAAAAAACAAAAAATGAAATGGCTATCCAAGAGGACCTAAATTACAAGTTTAATATATGTACTCAAAGTTGTATTTATTTGGTCCTTAAATTTTCAAAAGTATCTATGTCTTTGAACTTTCAATTTTTTGTGTCCAATAGATCCTTAAACTTTAAGGGAGTGTTTGGTTCACCAACATGAGTTGAATATACCAACTCTATATTTGGCCCACCAACTTTAAATGTTGATGGAGTTGAGTTGGTATATTTTACCAACTCACCCCAACTCTCCCTTCTTCCAATGTTTTCAATGGCTCTACCCACCAGCCATTGTTAGCACTATCGTTGCCACACTCTGAGAACAACTCCGAGCTCCAACAACCACTTCCGATGACAACTCCAATGACTAACTTCAATAACCAATTCAAGGGTTCGACAACCACCTCCGATGACGACCTTCGCGCGATTGACTTCGAGGACCAATTTTGGGTTTTGGCAACTACCTAGGACAACAAACTCTGATAACCAAGCCCAACAACCACCTTCGTAGGCTTCGACAACCACCTCCGATTACAAACTCCAACGAAAATCACCTTCGATGATCAACTTCGATGACCACCTTTGAGCGAGCAATTCCGACAACCACCTCTAATGCAATTCCGGCGATCAATTTCGGGATCCACCAACCATCTCTGTTAACAACTTCAGTGACCCAACTCCGACGACCACCTTCGCGCAGCCAATTAAGACGACCAATTTTGGGTTTCGATAACCACCTTCGACACACAAACTCTAATGACCAACTCTGATAACCACCTTCGTAGGCTTCGACAACCATCTCCGACTACAAACTCCGATGAAAATCACCTTTGATGATCAACTTCGATGAATATCTTCGAGTGAGCAACTACGACATCCAAAAACACCATCTTCATGCAACCAACTTCAAGCTTCGACAACCACCTTCGACTACAAACTCCAGTGAAAATCCTCTTGGATGATCACCTTCAACAATTACCTTTGCGCGACCGACTCCGACGACTAACTTTGGACTCTAAAAACCACCTCGAACGACAAACTTTGGCAACCAACTCTAATACCACCTTCACGCGACCATTTCATGCTTTGATAACCACCTTCAACTACAAACTCTAGCAAAAATCAACTTCGACAACTACTTTCGTCTATTGTAAGATCGATATATTAAAATATGTTGTAGGATTGTTGATTATATAAAGAATATTATTTTGTCTACATTAAATGTAATACTTATACGTAGATATTTGTAAAAAAATATTTTTATTTAATTGAATTCACATATCAAATGAGTGTTTGTAATATTTGGAAAACTATCTATGCACTTGAAGTATGTAATACATGACAAAAAAGAACCATAAAATTGATATCTTTTTCCTTGAACATTTTATGGAAAGAAATAGTGAAAATGGAGATTTGTTCTTTGATGATTCTCCAAATTTGAAAGAATTGAAAGTGAAATTGTTGAAGAAATGTGATAGCACTCTATTGGTTGCTAGGATGATAGAGGAGATTTAATTTTTTTTTTTTTAAAAAAATATAATGATAGGATAAAAAACAGAGCAAAAAGAAGAAGAAGAAGAAAAATAAGAAGATGATCGTGAAACTCATGGACAAAAATTAGGAATAAAATTTTTTTATTTCTTTTTTGTTTCCTATTTTATTAAACTATATTCTTGCCAGAAATGTAATGGGTTAATTATTGTTCATTACCCAAAAAGAAAGAAAGAAAAACTTTAAAAATTAAAAGAAAAAAATTGCAATCCATAATTTATTCAACATAAAGATAGGTTAAATTATTGAATAACATAGTTTCAAAACAAAAATAGTCATCATAAAAGCAAATTCTTTAGAGTTCAAAAAACTGCACCAGATACCTCATACATATGAACTCAACTTTACACCCCAAACACACAGATCTCATACCAAATAACTCTGCACCCCATACACAGACATATGAATTTCATAAATATATGAACTTCATACATCATATCTCAATATAGTGTCTCAAACAGCTCCTAAAAGGTACTTAGTTATGGGCTGGCAAGAGAAATAATGAATTTTAAGGTTTCATTTGGAAAAATAGCAAAAAAAATTTCAAATCATAAGAATAGAAAAACGATATTTAAAATCAGAAAATACTAATTAGCAAATATCCAAACTACCCCTACACACTAAAATCGATAAAATCAAATATCACAAACTAAAACAAATACAAAAAAGCGCAAATACATGTACTATTATGCAAATACACTATACTATTGCATTACATTAAATCGAATGTCATCAAACACCCTCTTCTCAATAACAGCTAAAATTTCCATTAAACTCCAAAACAGTCCTTAATTTAATTGAAGCTAACCATATCACATAAAACTAAAACTTCAACAAAAACTCACAAAATAACCCTGATACTCACCTAATACTGTTGGCCAAGTACTCTTACAACCACACAATGCCAGTAGTGATGGTATATGGTAAATAGTAGCAAAAAAAGATATCAAGAAAAAAAAGAGAGTGGAAGAGAGAGGAAGATCCATGACACTAGCTTATCTATGCTACCCTCCGTCATGGAGGTAGTCTCGACATAAACGGCAGCGTAAGGCAGTTAAAGGGTTTGGCGAAATGACTCATGGTAGACTACAGTTGAGCAAAATGGCATAGACGGCAATGTTTCTCTTCACGCAAAAGAGGAAGCTCGAGAAAAAAGAGAAGGAGGCGACTTTGTGAGGTTGTAGAAACTTAGGTTTCTTTATTTTTCTTTAATTTCCTCTTTTAAATATTTTTTTAACTTACAAAATCTTAATTAAATATAAGTTTTTAAATATCTATCTATCTATATATATATATATATTAGTCCAATTACATTAGCATTAAATTATCATTAAGTCTTTGTCTTGATAACATTCTAATTATCCTTTGTGGTAATAATCAAGTTCGCTGGTTAATTCTATTGAATAACGCTTTGGTAAGCCTTGTGTTCCCGGCAGTAGAATCGTAAGACCATTGGTAAGCTTGGTGTTCCAGTGTTGTAGAATTTTCAGCATCTTGATTATTTGTCATAATAGATAATTCGAATTCTAATAAGGTTTTAAGCCTTAAAATTTTTAATGTCTAAAATAATTGGAAAAATGCTCTCTAAAGCCCATATTACAAAAAAAAACTCAAATTTAATTGAAGATTATTCAAATGATTCTCAACCCTCCATAGCGAATAGTCAAGAGCTTCAAATACCAAAAATAGAGAAAAACCTCCATAATTGGAATATACCAAAAGTAGATATTAAAACAATCATTCAAATAGGAAATTTTGATTTTCTTCAAGATTATAGAATCAAAACCACAAACAATTAGTCCCAATCAATAAACTCTCGGAAACTCTTTGTTTATTTTCAAGACAATCAATTATTCAACACCAAGAAAAATATAAATTTCTTCATATAGGATTAGTTCAAATTGCCATAAAACCACTTTATAGAATAGGATTAGATACTCCAATTCTATTACTGTTATGTGATAAAAGACATAGAAACTTTTCAAACTCAATACTTTCTATAGTCGAATCAAATTTAGAACGAGGACCAGTCTATTTCAATTGTTATCCAAATTTTTTAGTTTCATTAGGTGATCCAAATATACTTAGATCTTTAATGCTTGATATTAAAATTCAAAACATGGATTGGGAACCACAAACTGAATCTATTGTAGGAATATTTCGGATACATTATAAACTAATGCATATAAATTTATCCCCCAAACCTCTTAAGACTTCTCCCAAAGACCAAACCCTCCTAATGGAAGCCAATATGGAATACTCAAATACTTTTACTCCAAAAATGTTATCTTGGAATCAAATTACTCATAATCCTAGATGGAATTTAGAAGATGCCTTTAAACCTTCAATTAAAGATCCAAAATTAATCTGTATCATTGAAAATGAAGATGGAAGTGTAGAAATACAGTTTCAATCTTCAAGATATGAACCTGCTAGATTTTCTACTACATATGAACCTCCTAGATTTTCTACTATGCTTCAACCAAATACTTCTATAAATCTTCAAGGAGTACGGTTTGATAATACAATACCACAACCTTTTTATACAAAAGATAAGACAACTCATTCTGATATGCAAAACATTAACTAGTTAGATGTTATTTCCAAACCCTTTACAATTAACAAAATAGAATTAGATAAAGAGTTTTTGGTCGAACAAAAATAAACTCTTAAGGAATAAATTTTTTGAATCTTTTACCAAAAATGAACAAAATGAGATTCGTGATGAATACTACGAAAAAATGGAAAAACTTAAATTAAATATATATTTCTTCCGGATGAAATATAGAACATATTATCAAAACCTTACATCTCCTTCATATCAAACTATTAATACTAATATCTCTCCCCTCACATGGGAAACTACAAATCCTAAAAGATGTATAACTTCTCCACATCTTCCCTTAGAAGAAATTAAATTTCAAAATAATAATGATCAAGAAATAATAGCTTCATCTTTCAAGATGATAAATGTACCTGAAATTGGAACAAAAGTACCGACATTAAAAGATATTAAAAATATACAATTACAGAATAATTATTCTAATAAAATTTTACATACAATATCCAACCAAGTAAAAAGAATAGAATCCAAACTTGAATCTCAACATCACCCTATAAAATCACAACCTCAACTAATGGATAAAACAAAACCATTGTTTAAACCTTTTGAAATATAGATAAAAATTTAAAATTAATTAATTTTTCAAGAAACAAATCTAATAATATTTTAGACAAAATTATCCTTCAATTACAAAACATGAATTTAAATTCCCCAAAAGAATTTAATACGTCAACATAAAAAATTAATACTATAAATGAAACTTCTGGTCAAAATCATTCTGACATACAAGATAATCCTGATGACTTACAAAATAACCTGAAAGAACAATTTCATAACCTCACTTTTCAAAAGATAAAAAATTCTAGGTATCCAAAATTTAGAAACTATTATTTCAGACCATCTCTCCCTGACATGCAATGAGAGACATCAATTACCCCAGGTTCAATATACAGGAAATGACATCTATGAATGAAATGTAAATGGCATGACTGAACATCAAATTCTAAATTTAATGCATGAAATGACCTTAGCAGTCACTGCTTACAAAATACACCAAAATACAGACCACCAAATTGCTTAAATGCTAATTTTCGATTTCACTAGCAATTTAAAAGGATGGTGGGATAATTGTGTATCTTCAAATGACAAAACAAGAATACTAACCACCATTAAAGTTGAACCAAGTAGTTCAGGAATAAGTCAAACACAAGATGCCGTTATAAATTTAATTTACACTATTACCAAAAACTTTATAGGAGAGCCCGTTCAATTCCAAGAGCGAAGTTCTGAAATTCTTTCCAACTTTACCTGTCCAAAACTTCAAGATTTCAGATGGTATAAAGACGTTTTCTTGAGCAAAGTCTACACCCGCACAGATTATAATAATCAATTTTGGAAAGAGAGATTCCTCCCAGGATTGCCAAAATTATTTGTTAAAAAAGTACGCCAAACAATAAGACAAACTTATCATGGTACAATTCCTTTTGATAATCTAACCTACGGTGAATTAATTAACTTTATCAACAATGAAGGTTTAGCTTTATGCATAGACCTTAAATTGAGAGCAAAAAAGAAAAATGAATTTCATAAGCAAAAACAGGAACCTGGATCTTTTTGTGCTCAATATGGTTACGAGAAAATACAAGCTCCCGAAAACAAACCAAGCAATTTAAAAAGAAATTTTAGAGAAAACCTTATAGAACGCAAGGATATTTTCAAAATAACTAAAACAAACAGACTTATGAACCAAAAAGAAGATTTAAAAATTACAAAACTACTAAAAGAAAAAAAATTTCTTGTTATAAATGTAGACAAAAGGGACACATAGCTTCAAATTGTCCTATGAAAGAAAAAATTAATAGTTTAGAAATAGATGAAGATTTAAAAATTCAATTATTAAATTTGTTAACACATTCAGACTCCTTCTCATCAGATGCAATGAAGAATCCTACTAAGAACAAATTTTTGAAATTCAAGAGAATACTGATAATTCTACTTCTGAAATATCAATATCCTCTAGTGATAATCAAATCGAGATATGTGCATGCATGCAAGCAAACTATAAATGTTATTTCAAGAGACCAAGAGATTCTTTTGAAGTCATTCGCCAAATTGAAGACCCCGAAATTAAAAGAGAATATTTTGAAAAACTTAAAGATCTTATTATAGAAGAACCTCAACAACAAAATTTCCAACATTACAATCTTAAAGAGATAAGTTCTCGCTTCGAACAAAAAACAAAACCAGTAACTATTCCCGACCTTCAAAGAGAAATAAATACAATAAAGGAATAAATTTCTAATATTAAAAAAGAAAATTCTCAAATAAAATTCGAACTCTTATCACTTCGAACTCAACAAATAATTGATCAACCTTCAACTTCTGAAAATTCTGAAAACATAGAAATTGATAACGAAGCCGATAAAATTCCACATGAATCGTTTATCTATCTTATTAATAAAGTTCAAATACAAAAATGGTACTCTATTATTGATCTTGTCATAAATAAGGAATACCATTTAACCTCTAAGGTTTTAATTGACTCAGGAGCCGATCAAAATTGTATACGAGAAGGCTTAATATCTACCAAATACTTTGAAAAAACCTCTGAAAATTACATGGTACTAAGGATCAGTGACTAAAAATTCGTTACAAACTTTCAAATGCACATATATGCAATCAAGGATATTGTTTCAAAAATACCTTCATATTAGTTAAAGACTTAGATGAATAAATAATATTAGGAATCTCATTCCTATTTCAACTTTATCCATTCAAATTAATAAATTCTATTCAAAATTCCTCGATATTTAAAACTATTAATTCCATTAGAAGAAAGACCCAACAAATACAATTTCTAAAAGAAAGAATAGGTCATAAAAGAATCGAAAAATAATTACATGACCCCTATATTCAAAATCAAATTAACCACTTTAAAAAATTAATTGAAAAAGATATATGTGCTACAATTCCTAATGTTTTTTGAGAAAGAAAGCAACGCATCGTTAGCCTACCATATATTAAAAATTTTCATGAATAAAAAATTCCTACAAAAGCAAGACTTGTACAAATGAATACTGAATTATTAAAACATTGCCATAAAGAAATTCAAGAACTTCTAAAAAAGGGACTCATACGACCTAGCAAATCACCTTGGAGTTGTGTTGTTTTTTATGTAAATAATCAAGTAGAAATTGAACGAGGAGTACTCGTCTGGTCATCAATTACAAACCCTTAAATTCTGTTCTAGAATGGATACGTTACCCCATATCAAACAAAAAAGATCTAATTAACCGAATGCAAAATGCTTTAATCTTCTCAAAATTTGATATGAAATCTGGATTTTGGCAAATAAGAAAGATAAATATAAAACGGCATTCAATTTTCCATTTGGACAATATGAATGGAATGTAATGCTATTTGGACTAAAAGATGCCCCTTTTGAATTTCAAAATATTATGAATGTCATTTTTAACCCATATCAAGAATTCACAATTGTCTATATTAATGATGTTTTAATCTTTTCACAATTCATAGAACAACACTTTAAACATTTAAAAATATTTCACAAAATAATTTAAAAAAATGGTTTAGTTGTTTCTTTACCCAAAATAAAATTATTTCAACAAAACATAAGGTTCTTAGGATACCATATTTTCCAAGGAAAAATAAAACTAATTCAAAGATCAATAGAATTTGCTAACAAATTTACAAATGAAATCACCAATAAAAATCAATTACAAAGATTCTTAGGTTGTTTAAACGATATATTAGACTTTATTCCAAATTTAAGACATGTGAACCTCTATACCAAAGACTCAAAAAAAATCTCACTCCATGGAATCATCTAAAACCATCAAAGGTCTAGTCAAAAGTCTTCCATGTTTATCCATTATCAATCCACATGCATCACTCATTGTAGAAACAGATTCATCAAATATAGGATATGGAGACATTCTCATCCATCAATGGTAATGAGCAACTAGTTAGATATCATTCGGGTATCTGACTAGGATCTCAAAAAAATTATTCAACCATAAAAAAAGAGATTTTATCAATCGTGTTATGTACCAACAAATTTCAAAGTGATTTAATCAACAAAAGTTTTTTAATACGCGTGGATTGCAGAGTAGCTATAGATGTTTTACAAAATGATGTTAAAAACCTAGACAAATTTTTGTCAAATGGCAAGCAATACTTTCTTGTTTTGATTTCAAAATTGAAACTATAAAAAGAAGTGCAAACTCCCTTCCTGATTACCTCACTCGAGAATTTCTTCATGGCGTGACTAAAGAAGAGAGTGAAAGAGAGAAAGAAAAGAACGAATGAGTTCCACTTGCAAGAAAGAAGAAAAGCATGATTGTGATCAAGAACAACAACAACGATCAACACCTCCAAAAATCAAAGCATCGTACTCTCAAGCGTATCAATTTATCAAAGGAGAATCATCACCGGTAATGGAGGATCGAAAAGGAAAAACTTCTCAAGCATTGCCGTTATCAAATAAATTTCAAATTTTAGGATCTTCCATCCCTTCAAGACCTTCTGCCTTAACAATCAACTCTTCCCCTATCAAAATTGAGGAGTGTTAGAATGCCTTGAATTTGTTTATTGACGCTTCGAACAACCAAGTACGGGGGTCTCACTTTGATGTAATTTTGAACAACCAAGTAGTGCGATATATAAACTCTCTAACCCTAGAGGCATCGTTTTGATGTAATTTTTGAAAACATTCTCCCTAATAATATTGTTCTCTCTCTGCCCGTGGACATAGCTAACACACCGTTAGTGAACCACGTATATCTATTTGTCGATCTTCTCTATCTCTACGTTCCTTTTTGTGTTCTTTAATTGTCGATTTCGTAACAAGGAATCATCCACCCCCTCCAACCACTTACATCCAAGCCATTACAAACTCATACTCTCGAAATTCAGAAATTGTACCTTCAAATAAAACTTTAATTATCGATGATCTTCATCTACTTCTTACCATAATAAAACCCAGACCTCATACATTACAACTCTTGAACCAGAATTCATAGGTAAATCTATGCTTGAAACAATTCAAAAAAAACATTTCCGTCAAATTTCCATTATATTCCAAACCATCCTAAAAAAAACTTGTTTATTCTATGAATTTATTCTTATTGATATCGACTCAATTGAAATCACCCATAACAAGAATAAAGATGACCCCAATAGAATTTCCTTTTCAAAAGTTAGAATTCTTGTTATAACTCCAACAAAATGGAATCAAAGTATTTATACCGAAAAAAGATTTTTTCATCAATTTTCTCCACAAACTTATTCATACATCGATTATCAAAATGCTTGATACAATATGTTTTGGTTAAACAATTTTAATCATTCTTGGTTCATAATGTTTGACAAAACTTGTATTCAAAATTTTCCATTATAGTTTAATGATTGGTGGGATATATTTGACCTTAATGAGGCTATCCTACCATACCCAATTCTTGAAAGTTTTAAATACTTTTCAAATAATATTTTCTCAAATTCTTTTGACTTAACTTTACTTTTTTCAAATTACTTTCATCTAACATGGATCTTTTGCTGGAATTATTCTGTTAAATTCAACACAGTTGTTGCTTCAAAAAATGTGGTGGAAAAATGGATTTCCATCTATCCCCACAATATGAAGTCAAACCTACAAAATAATCAACAATTTTTTACTCAAAAATCAAGACTCAATGACACAAGTATCAAATGAAGAAGAGCTCAATATTATTCTTCAACAAATTTCGTCTCCATCCACTATTAGCCAAGAAGAAAATACATCAAACATTCAAGAAGAAGAGGATGACAACAAATTTACAAATTTTATGCGTCACATCCACACGCCAACTCAATCAAATAAGTAGACGACAAAATCCAATTGAAGACAAAACGTTGTACGCGTGTCAAATTTAAGTCTCAATGTATTGTACAAATGTTTGGTTTTTAGATTTTAGGTGTCATGTGTCTTATAACGTGTCCACCCAGTGTAATGCATGGTAAACTTCCTATCTCTATAAAGGAGGTTTAGTATGAATGTAGGGACACAAGTTTTTCCTTCACAAGTTTTTTCTTCCATATCTTTAGTTTTTGCCTTGAGAGAGAAATTCTAGAGAACTTGTACCTTGTGTTGAAAAATAAAGAAGTTCCTATCTCTATAAAGGAGGCTTAATATGAATGTAGGGATACAAGTTTTTCCTTCACAAGTTTTTTCTTTAGTATCTTTAGTTTTTGGTTTGAGAGAGAAATTCGAGAGAACTTGTACCTTGTGTTGAAAACTAAGGAAGTTTTCATTTCTCCCAAACAATTCAAGTAAGTTTGTATTTCCTACATCAATCTTTTTTCATCAATTTCAACAATTAATTTAGTCTTAGTTTATTAACTTTCAATTTACATAAACTTTTCATCATCATTTCAATCATATATTATATTAAACATTTGCCTCATTCCATACCAACATACTCATTCCATTCCATAAAATATCATAATTTTCCATTCCATAATCATAATTTTCCATTTCATAAAATATCATAATAATAAAAAAAATTCCATTCCATTTTCCATTTCCTCTCTCTTTGCCACGTGCCATCCATGTATCCTTCCACCACCTCCATTTACTCCATATTCTTCGTGCCACACACACAACACGTGTCCATTTCTTCCATTCATTCCATGCTTCATGCAAATAATGGTATAAGAGCCTAGTTTTTTACCGGTAGAGTGTGTTAGTCCAATTGCATGCATTAAATTGTCATCAAATCTTTATCTTAAAAACATTCTAATTATCCTTTGTGGTAATATATATATATATATATATATATATATATATATATATTTATTTATTTATTTATTGGAAGAAGTAACCTAGGATTTTTTATGTTATTTTAACTCAACTTTTATATATATATATATGTGTGTGTGTGAAAATTTTCTTTTCCACCATAAATTTCAAATATTTAGATATCTTTTTTATATCTCTTATAAAATAATTTTCTTCTCCTATAAATTTAAGTTTCGATCTAAAAATTCGAAAACAAAATAAATATACATTAAAACTTCCAAAATTGTGAAACTTACCTTCAAAATCTCTAATTAAAACATTTGAAAACAAAAATAAGTTAATTTATTCTATTGTAAATCTAATTTATTAATTCACAAATATTCCTTAAACCAAATTAAGCCAAATTTTGATTTTATCCAACCCATAACTTATAAAACAAGTTACAAAGACAAAATTCATAACTAAAATTTGAATGGATGGAAAATAACTATCTAACTTTACATTTGAATTACATTGTATGTATAAATATAGATTAATTAAATTCCATAACTAATTTGAATCAATTAGGGGAGAAAAACGAGGAATAGATTAGTTTATTTTAAATCAATTCGTGAGGTAGTTATCAACATCTAATTTGAATATTAAAAATAAATTCAAAAGAGGGCAAAAAATAGGAAATGGTGCTCGCTTTCAGTTTTGAAATTAGATCTGTTAGATTATAATATGATTAATTTGGTTATTAATCAAACTCTCCAATTACATTGTATTTATATTCTAATTATTAATCAAGCAATCCCCGTACACTGTATTTATATCTTGGTTATTAATAAAACTCTACACGTACATTGTCTTTAATATTTTGGACATACGAACCAACTAAGAACAAATCAAGTATAATCAAAATGTCAGTTAAAATAATGATTAAATATGAAATATGTATAATTGAATCTAATAACATATACAAAACAATTTAAACCTTTAAAAATATGGAAAAATATCCAGTTAATTTATTTAGAATATATATAAAATAATGAAAAACAATTCAAACATTTAAATAAATTTAAAATTTGATTAGATAAAATGAAATTTGATAATATATAGATATTTAAAATATAATTTTAATAGAAAATTCTTGATATTTAATTCAAGTGAGATTAATTCAAAAAGTGGTTAAAAAGAATCTAAATTAATAATAAAATATGCATTGATGCTAACTACTTAAGAAAAATAGTGGTTGTTTTTAGTTTTTCAAAAATCAGGGCAGTTATTTTGACCATGTATCTATCACTATTTATGATTCTACTAGACAAGTAAAACAGAGATTTGAAAATTTGTGATCATGTGAGTTGCTACAAATCTTATTATTTGTCAGTTTTGTCATTTTTCAAAACTAAACCCTAAAATTTTAGGGTTCCATTCCTCTTAAATTATTTTTTTAAAAAAAAAATATTTAAACATCCTTAAACTTTCAATTTCATATCCAACTTGAACTTTCAAGAATCACTAGACATAAGATCAAGGGGTTGTTTAGGCTCCAAACTTCAAGTGAGGTGGAGTGGACTATTAGCCCATTCCATATTTGGGGCTCCAATTATAATTAGAGATGTCCATGAGGTGGGTCGGGACGGGGATGCCATTCCCCATTCCCGTCCCCATTCCCTATTTCATTTCAAATTTTGACCACTAAATAAATATGTAAAAGCTAATTGGGGCGGTCCCCGTTTAGCTAACAGAAATTTTTTTCTCCACTCTCCCCATTCCTTCGTTCGAGATTCTATAGGGAAATTAGACATATTATAATAGTTGTTGTTTCAAACTATTATAACCTACAATTAATTGCAATATTACTATTTCAAATTTTTGTTTTATTTCTTATATATCATCTCCTCTATCTATTATAGTTAGGAATGTTCAAAAAATTCGATCAATTCAACCTAACTCGTACGGTTTAGGTTTGGTTAAATTCAAATAAATAAAAAAATTATGAGTAAGATTGGTACATGGGATCACCTAAAATAACCCAAGCCAATCAAAATCAACCTGAATTTATTATTAATTAAAAAAAATATATGTTTCACACTTATAATACAATTACATGTGCTTATATTTAATTTAATTCAATTTAGTTTCATGATTTTTTAGATAATTTATTCTCCAATAACTCATAATAAATTTTTAGTACTTTTGAAAGAAAATATTCATAATATAAATTGAAATGGGTGGTTAATCGTGATTCAATATATGAAAATGATTAAATAATTTTTTTACATATTAACAATTTACTTATTTTTGGAACAAAAATTTAAATAAATGACCCAAGTAACCCAAACCAATCCAACCCAAATGTTTCATGATTGGGTTAGGTTTTAATAAGAGTTATTTGGATTGGAAAAACTTACCACTCAAACAATTAAGTTGGGTCTAAAAAGTTATCAACCTGGGACCTAGCCGACGAACACCCCTAGTTATAGTATTTATTACTTTTTACCATATTAAAATAGTATGCACCTCAAACTATTATAACTTACATGCTATTATAACCCACATACTATAATATCCAACTCAATACTCCAAATGTCCCTAAGGGTCCATTTGTTTCACGAGCATCCTAGATCCTCATAGAGTAGACATCTGAATTACCACGTTTATTTTGCGGTATTGTATGATGCCCCGACATCTGAAGATTCCCGGACATATTAGGATGCCTAGATGGAAGGCATCTAGAGAGTTTCTCGAGTTGAGGGCATCCCCATTTTCCATTTTTGTCATTCCTTTTTATTTTAGTATATATATATCTACATTTTTATTATATAATTAAAATAAATACTGTCAACCACATATATTATATATTTTTAGTTATATGTAATTCTTATTAATTTATACAATATATATAAATTTAAATGAATTTTATTTTATAAAAAATATTAAACTATGATTTATTATTTTGTTTTGAGAAAAATATCATATAAAAATAATTAAATTTATATTAATTTTAAAGAAATTTAAATTCATAAAAACAAATATGTTCAAATTATATTAAAGTAATTATAAATTAATAAATAGTCAGAACATTATGCAAATTTAAGACATTGCCGAGTAAGATACCTACAAAACAAACACAATTATCAAATATATTTTTAAGTATCTACAAAAATATTCCTAGAAAACAAACATATAACCTAAAGATATATATCATCTATAATTTCAGACATCTAAGATTCTGGTTATCTACATTTGAAAAAAAAAAAAAAACAAATGACACCTAAAAGTTTAGGATTCCATTAAACATAAAATTTAAATTTATCTCTAATAAATCGATTAATTTTTTTAAAAAAAAAATTATTTTAGAAGATGTTTATGTTAATAAAAATAGAAATCTATTAAACATTTTTAAAACCTAAAGACATATTAAACATGAAATTATAACTACAAAAGTATTTTAGCCAACATTTGAAAGTTAAACTTCAAATCAAAATTATGACATAAATCTAGGAATACAAGGAATTGAAGTGATTTAAGACCAAAAAAAAAAAAAAGAAGAAGATGAAGAAATTGGCCTATAATATTGCTCATGAGAGTGGGCATGGTTTTGGACAAAAGGCACCCAAAAAAAGTTAGATGCCATTGTCATAATGGTTGAACGTAATTGGAAATGTGATGGCATAGTGGTCATTTTCTTTATCTTTTTATTGCATTTGATTTGTGACTATCTCAATATCACACATCACTTTATTTTCACACACAAAAATTTTAAATTTAAAAAAAAAAAAAGAAATCACACATCACTTGTCACCATCCACCGACGTCGTTTTCATTATCTGATCAATTATTGGTCTTTCATATTATAAAATTAGTGGGGGCAATAAACTAATTTATAATTCAAGTTTTGAAGCCTTGTTGTTCACTTTTTTTTCTTTTTCCTTTTCTTTTTTTGGTATTTTGTGGCTTTATAAGGCCAAAACGGTGAGCATTGATGATGTCAAGGAATTAAGTCCCGTTTGGTTGTAAGAACAATAAACAAAATACAAAAATTGTTATTAAAATATATTCTTATGGGTTAGTTGTCAATTAAATTACTCATTTAGTCATTGATTTTAATGTTTGCAAATTTCTTGTCATCTTCTTGCTCTTTTGGCATAATGGTTAGCTAAGTGTATATTTCAAATTCCAAATAAATGAGAAATGGAAAATTATAATCTAACTCTTGAATTACTAAGAGTGGAACTAGCTAAATAAATAAATCATTCTCAATCTCTTACCTCATAATCATTGAAATGAAAAAGAGAAAAAATAATCTCTAAAAAAAGAGAGAAATATTGTTTTTATTTATTTATTTATGAAATTCAACTTTCATTACACCTAAAGATAAAATCTTTAGATGATATTTCTCAAAAAAAAAAAAAAAATCTTTAAATGATTATCCAAGGACAATAGTTGAGATTAAGGGATGGATTGATCGGTTCGATCAATTTAGGGTTTTATAAATATGTATATATTTATGTATTTTGTTCAGTTGGTTTATACTAGACCGGTGGTCAATGATCGTGGTTTATACTAGACCGGTGGTCAATGATCGACCAACAATCGATTTGCAAATTTCAAACCGATACCGATCACTGTCCTCGCTTTGCCAACCAATCAACGTCAGTTTGATTGGTTGGCTTGGTTTTTCAATTCAAGATATACATTAGTTGACTCAAACAGAATAGGAATAAAAATATAAAGTTGAATTAAAAAAATCATATAAAAAGTTCTAATTTTTAGATGGTTGATCTTCAGATTTTTTTTAAAGGAAAAAATCTTCGCCAAGTTAATGGAAGAGGAAAAAGGGAAAAAGAAACAATAGTAAAAAAGGGTCCATTATGATAATAAATGTCAAACAAAGAATGTGAAGTTCAAAAATATAAAATAGAAAAATCAGAATATACTGTTGATGAAATTTATGTATGAGAAATCAGAACCTTCACCAGAATAATGAAGTCTGCTTTCATTTCATTTACAAACATCAGTTTTAATGAAAGGAATCTGATACCTCCCCTGGCCTGGCAACTTGGCACTTCACAACTGTTACTTTCAACACAACAATGAAGGCTTGAATTGTTATTGCATGTCATCCATTAGAATCTTTCATTAAAGTTGGCCCCCCTTCCATAAACTGAAATGTAACAATGAGAAAAAAAAAACTACACCACCAATGAAGAAAGTGACATTGCTTCTTCAAATGCCACCATAAAAGGTTAAAACAGCAAACAGAACAAGCAAGCAGATGCTCTAATTTTGGATATTTCAACATCAGAAGAAATGGAAAAGTTTCTTCACAGAAAGCATAAAAAACACAGAATTACAGTTAATAGAAATCTTGCAGAGTAATTTCCAAATCCATAATCTTTTTTTGGTATCCGTGTGCGTCCAAGCCAGCTTATGCATCCTTCAGACATTCCGAATTTCCAAATCCATAATCAGTGGAAACTTATTGAAAAGGACCCAAATAATTAACAAATCAAGGTATTTGCCACATCAAGACATTTTATGCTCAGATCAATAACAATTCCCATAAACTTGTTAAGAATTCTTGAACCAGATCTCATATAAGACCGAATGGACAGGAAAAGACATAAGATCAGAGTCTACACAACAAGACATTTGCATAAACACCTATTTCCCCTTCTGTGTCTACAAATATCCAAAGAGCTAACTAAGAATGGTTTTGATATAAAAACATATAAGCCAGCAAAATGAGTGTCAGATAATAGCAAGTTTGAATTGAAAAACTAGCAGAGGAATTTGGTAAACAGCAGAAGAAATAATAGAAGATACAAACTGAGTGACAGTTGAAGAATAAAGACATATATTGAACAAACACAACTCCAAGGATGAGAAAAAGTCCAAAAAGAGATTAATCAATCAGTCAAATGGAAGGATAAACAGGCAAAAAAAGGTAAAATCATCCAGTTCATTTGAATATAGCATTCCACTAAATCCCTAAGAGCTCAGAATTTATGATCCTATCCCATAAATAGTAACTGGATAATATCATCTATTTGGTGAAAAGATTTAGAGCGGCAACCAAACAAACCAAACAAACACAAGTTAAACCATAACTTGCCAACAATCCCTCTTTCTTACATCCATGTATCTGGAACTTGCTAGATTGAAGGAAAAAGAACAGTTTCAAACAAAATCACACTACAAACACAAATTCTTCTTCAATTTTCTCTCAAAGAGAAATTCCCATCTGCCACAAAGAAGCAGCAAAAGCAAAATGGGAAGAAACTTTTATTATGCCCTTGACCCTTTGTCTAATTAATCAAGATGCAGACAGAAGAAACACAAACGGGTCCCAGATGGTCAAAGAAATGAACTGGAATAGAGGATCACTTTTCCCAGTTGTCATAAAATTTTAATCGAACACCAAAATCAAAAAGAAGAAAAACAACAAAGGGGGAAAAAAAAGAGCGCTGGATGCAGAGGTTTATCGACCGGTTCGTGTTTTTGTGATACGAATCAGTACAAATCCCAAGAAGGGGTCGATGAACCGCTGCCTCCACTGACTCCACCTCCCATTGAATCAAGAAAAACAACGAAGAACAAAGGAAAACAAAAAATACCCAAAAAATTAAAAGAAAAAACAATAACAATAACGAAGGAAATCAAGAATTTGTAAAAAGTTTGGGCAGATCTAAAAGTCGAAAGACGAAAACGAAAGAATGAAAGAGAGAGAACCCCTTTGAATCGGCATCGCCATTGCCATCAATTTAAAGGTGGAAAGGGAGAGTGAGAAATCGCAGAAAGTGAGAGAGAGAGAGAGAGATGGGATCGGTAAGGGAAGGGAAGAAGAATGAGAGGGGAAATTGGGGAGTTTTAAAGAGGTTGAAGAAATGGAGTTGAGTGAGTGGTGCGATTTTGTCGTCATTTTCAGAGGAAAATGAAATCAACGGCTGAGAATGGCCGGAAAATGGGTCGCCGGAGTGAGGAGACGGCTGATTTGAAGGCCGGAAGTAACGGACAGTCCAATAATTCTGTAGCAGAGTACACCCGCTTTCGCTTTATTGCTAAAATCTAGATTCGGTTCTACCTCCCTTATTCAATCCTAGCCATTTAATTTTGAGAAATACTACTGCATCATTCTACTACTAACATCTACAAAATATTAAAATTAAAAAAAAAAATAAATAATAAAATTTATCACAAATTATGATTAGATAATTTGATAAGATGAAACGCGAATCTACGTATTTTCTTTTAATTTTACTTTCACAAATACATTTTATAAAAAAATATATTTAAATTATCAAATTATGGTGGCGCATTTGTCTATTTTTTATTTATATCTATAATGTATAATATATTAAAAAGTGAGATCTAAAAAGAAAATTTCTAGACATTTTTGTTCCTTCCTTAATTTACTTATTTACAAAAGATTCTATTAAAGATTAATTATAAATAATATATATAATTAGTTATTAGTTATCAATGAAGTACACAATTATTAATTATGAGTAATAAGTGTAATAGAAAGTACACAATTAATTAATTATTAATTATCAATAATAAGTGTAATAGAAAGTACACAATTAATTAATTATTAATTATCAATAATAAGTGTAATAGAAAGTACACAATTAATTAATTATTAATTATCAATAATAAGTGTAATAGAAACTCAAAGGTTGGAATGCAAAATGCTTCTTCTACTTAATTTTTTCCTTTAATTTAATTCAAAAATGAAAATTTAATAATTTTAGAATTCAAAGTGTTTTGTAACTCTTAATTTCTGCTGCTATAAAAGTGAGTTTTATTGATCATCATTCTCCACCAACACCTAATGTTTTAATCTCTCGTTTTTTTTCTCTTTTATGCATTATTTTTCGAGTCTCTTCAATCTTCAAAACATCTCAAGATGTTGATCGATTTAAGTCGTAAATGATAAGAGTGTTAATTGTCCACCTATTATTATGAAGAAACAATTGTATAACTAAGCTTTTATTTATTTATTTATTTTACTTTTTTTTTATTTGGGTCTTTCATATTCAAAGTATTTTTATTTAAATATTTAGTGAAAAGAAATAATAATTCATTAATTTATCTATTTTGAGGAATGTGTATGGCTAGCTTCTTGAATTTTCTTAGTTACTCTGAGGATGCTTTTTCTAACTGTGGTATATTATTATTTCATTGAAAATGATGGTTGGAATAACAATGGATCAATCTCTTACATATTTATGTTACTTTTTTCTTTAAATAAAAAGTCATGTAACCTTATGTCCAAAGAAAATTTTAATAAATTATAATTAGTAAATTAACTAATTGTCAACAATCTATTAAAAAAAATGCTGTAATTAAGAACTAAAATGATGGAACACTAAAAATTTCTTACTTCATTAACAAATAATTTAAAGAATTTTTATTTAATTATAAGAATTAACTTTAAGTACAATATGAAATGAAATTATTAAATTAATTTTATTGAGTTTGAAAAATTATATTATATAACAAAAAAAAAGTTAGCATAAGAATCATTTTGTTTGTTAGATTCCAAAGTAGAAAATAACTAAAAATCATTCCATTTTTTTAAAAAAAAATACAAGGAGAATAATATTTTTAATTTACATTAAAAACAACAAAGGTAACCTATAATTTGTTAAGAATGTGGCATGAGATAAATTAATTTGATTTTAGTAAACCTATGAAGATTGAATGAATGGAATGTGAAAAATTATAATAAATTAATTATTAAACATTTATTTTTATCTAAATATATTTAATTATAACATATGAAAATTTTGATATCTCAATTTTTTTAAAAAAATTCCCATTTCATTAGCTCTATTTTTTTTTATTACATTTATTTTTTCAAAAATTTGAAAACTTTGTTTTAAATTGATTATAAAATTAAATTACGCGATAAGAGTAATTAATAAACTAATTAAGATTTGCTGATAGATTAATTTTTTTAAAAAAAATGACCAATTAAAAGATACATATCCTAGATAATTCTATCATTATAAAAAAATCATTACTTATATAAACCAAAACTAACTCTGATATTTGTAAATTTTAAATTTTAAGCATATTTGTTAATAATAATGATGATTTTTAATATTATATTTTTATATTTATACTATATATTGATAATAAAAATATGTATGTTGATTTTATAATATATAGTGATTTGGAGTATTTGAAAATATAGTTTCTTATTATAAAACAAAATACAGTAAAAATATATCACGTGCAATAGAGTAGTTTAAATAAAAATGTATAATATTATAAATATTAAATTTTACTTGAAATTTAAATAATAAATATATTTCTATGAACTAAATTAGTAATTTAAAAATGAAAGACTTTTTCTTCATAAATTTATTATTTATTCGAAAAAACTTACCATTTTTAGTTATTAAATTATTTAATAAATTTTCATGAGTCATAATATATTAATAATTAAATAGTAATATATTATAAGAACATAAAAAATGAATCCTAACTAATTTTGAAAATAAATCTATTAAAAATATTTTATCCAAATTATTAAAAAAATATCTATTTTAATTTTTTTAAAAAAAATTAAAACACATGCAATTTGCACCTAGTAAAACACTAGTATATTAAAATGTGATGATTTATTAAAAATATTATAGACTATATTACCCTTTATTGAAACTTATATTAACAAATTTTTCATTCACTATTCATTACTAATAATCATTAAATCATTATAGATACAAATATACGGTGATATTTTACTATTAATCGTAAATATTTTTAAGTAGTTTTTCATTTAAAATATATTTTTTAAATTTAATTATTTAATATCATTTTTAATTAGTTGAATATAAAAAGTTTGACCACTCACTTTAATATATATATTTTAATTAAGAAAAAATTACTTTGTCACCAATATCAATGTATATTTAGTGACAGTTAATTAATTATTCAAACATTAGCCAACATTGTATTAAAGAATTTATATTTTTTTAAGCATAACCAGAATAAGGGGAATCAAACCACAAGTCTTATGCGAATTGAGCTCTGTTCATTGAACACTAAATGAGTTACGTTACAATCTTATCATTATTACTAAAATTGAAATGGATGTACCTAATGCATATGAACTATATAAACATACACCAATGTATTTTATTATAAAAAATAACTTTAAAAATAAAAATTAATCCCATATATCTATCTCTACTTTTCGCCTATTATGAAATTGTGTCTCCTTTCTTTGACCTTCTATAAAATATGCTCATAAATTTTTTATTATTTAAAAATCTAGTATAAGATTAACTTATTTTCTTTCTAAAATTGTTCTCTCTCTAATTTTTCAATCTCTACAGAGTTTCACCTTTTCCTCCAAATATTTATCCCTATAAAACTTTGTTTTCCTTGTCACTTTCTTTAACTTTTTTATGTATCTTTCTAAGATATCATAAAAAATTATGACTAATTTACTACATTCTAACGACCTTTCAATCCAATATTAATTTCAAAATATATTTCAGAAAATCAAGATGAAATTTAATAAATAAGAACGACACATAGTAAATAAATTTCTACAATGATCTATATAACCATATTAAGTTAAAAAAAACTGTTGAAGAATATAGAATTTTGGAGGGAAATTAAAAAACGTACTTGTGAAGAACTTTTTGAATTTTCTTGCATTCCATTGAACTTCAAGAAAATCTAAAACCATTTGAAAGAATGTAAAGTAATATGTCACTATAGAATGCTATCATAAACTTCAATACTCTATAGTACAACACATGTGTTATAATTCCTAAGTTATAAACAGTTAGGTGAAAATGAAGTCAAACATAAAAAAGGAAGAGATCAATGAAAGTAATATGTGCAATATGTGAAAATATATCAATGTATCAATCACTCCAAGTGATTTAGTTTGTATATATATATATATACACTTTTTATAGTTTTTTCAAATTTACGGTCTTTCAAATTTGCATATAACTTTTACAAGTTTATACTTGGAGCGTACTCATACATGAATGGATGCATCATTTCAATGTGTAACCACCTCCACCCGAATAAACACATTTCGTTCTCATCAACATCAATTGCATCTATTAGGTTTAAAAGATGCTATACATTTGAACAGTCACTTCCTATCAACGAAGTACAAAATGGCTTAAAAGACACATACATTCAAACAATCATGTCCTATCAACAAAGAGCAAAATAAATATTTACTAATATTATAGGGAAAGAAAGAAAAGAAAATATTCTCTCCTTATAGCTTATTTTATATATTGTATAGATTTCTTTTTAAAAAATGATTTTATTTATTTATTATTTTTTTTTTTTAATCTTTAATGCAAAGACTTAGTAACTAATAGAAAATATCATTACGAATTGAGAAGCCACATAGATTTATACTTGCTTTTCATATTTCAAAAAAATGTCTTTTTTTTGGGTGAAAATATGTGATATTTAGATACTTATAGATACAACATAATCTTTAATTAGTTAAATAATAATTTACAAAAATAATATATGAGAATGCCTATATTTTTTTTTAAAAAAAAAAAAGAAATTCAAATATTGAAAATAATATGAGTAGATAATTTATAAAGTTTGCAATTAACATATTGTAGCCACCTATTTTTATCTGATTTTATTTAAAATAAATTTAATTATTAAATTAATTTGTCTTAATTTTGTGATTTTTCATCTTTTTTATGCTAATTTTTATCTCTTTTTGAAATTTATTTTAGTTTAGTTAAAGGAACCAATTTAATTAGGGTAAAAAAAAAAAAAAAACCAAATGTGAACAAATTTTGAATTCGATTTTAATTGCCCAAAAGTAGTTTTCCTTTTTAAGTATAGAACAAGATTGGTAAAATTTCAAATTTGAAGCCAACATGAACATAGGTCAACTGACATAGTGTTTGTACTATTGACCTCGAGGTTAGAGTTTGATTCTCCCACCCAACTTTCTCTTTAAAAAACCCTAGTCAACATTTCATACAAACCTCTTCTTTTCTCTTAAAAAAAAACTATTTCTTCTTCTATAAAAATCAGGAGGGAGCCTCCATCCTTACAAACTTAGTTGGAGACCTATTGGTAGGGTTTTGGTCCCGGATTCATACTTCAAACAATAAAAGAGTTTAGTATTTTGAAGTTCAACCTTTTCTTTCTTTTTCTTTTTTTCTTCAAACTCCCCTAAAAAAAACTAAATGGTTAGATATTTGGTTATTGTTCTTGTTCTTATTTCTCTATTTTCCCTTTCTATTACAATTATTTTTTATTGTCTTGTGAGTTTCTCTTTTATTTATTTATACATATTGTTTCACATCTTGTTATTTTTTTCTTTACTTATTAGTTTTTACTTTTATTTTCTTTTCCTTGTGAGTTTCTTTTTAGTAACAAAATAAGAGACGGAAAAAAAGTAGAGTATTTAGAGTGAGAGAGAAGAAGGAAGTAAAACAAAATAGATGAAAGAAAAACAACTTAGTTAAGAAAATCAATGCGGTTAATATTAATTTTTTTTTCCTCTATTATTTCTTTCCTTTCTTAGTTTATTCTAAACTTTATTTTTTAAATATTTATCTTTATTTTATGTTCATAATTAGTATTTTAATTTAATTTTTTTTCATTATATCATTAAGTATGGTTTCTTCAGAATTTTTCCATTTTTTATATACATATTTAAATATTATATTGTTTTGGTCAATTTAATATATTATTGTTAGTAGTTGTTTAGATTTTTTTAAATATTTTTAATTAATTTTCTTTTTAAAAAAATATCCGACGATAGATTTTAGAAATATTTGGGAATCCGATTTTTTAGAATATTGAGGTAAGGAAGTTGATTCTTTGGGAGTCCAAGATCGACCTCTAATATGCTTTATTAAATTTTTATATATTTGTAAATACCATTGCTCGTTCTTTTATTGTTTTAAATGCATAGTTAAATGGTATATTTTGCGATTATAGCTTTGCATATTTAAATTAATATTTTTTTAGTAAAAATTCTCTAGCATCTTCAATACTTTTAGGTTTATTTTCAAATCTTTGAGATTAACTCCTTTTGAGTTTTATTAAATGAGTTTTAATCTCTTTTCTTAAATATTTGTTTACTTAATTTATTATTATATTTCTTAAATTATGTTTTTACTTATATAATGTTCATATTAAATCCTATTTGATTTCTAATCTAAATTTATCTAAGTTTTAAGAATCTTTTCTAAAACTCTTTTTAAGTCATCTAAATTGTTTCTTTAAATTACGTTCTTTGGTTATTTTTTAATATCTAAAAATTAATATATTGTTTCAAAAGGTTTTCTAATAACTTATTTTATTTAAGACTGCGCTTTTTCTTTAAAAAATTCTACAATAAAATCAAGAAAATTTGGAAGTCCGTTTTTCTTGAATTCTTGAGGTGGGAATCACATCTTTGGGAGTCCGATTTGAACCCAAGAGAAAATGAATTTTATTAATATTTTAAAAAAGCTCTTTATTAAAAGGTGATTCCTATGATTGATATTGTGAAAATGTAATAATTTCTCACTTTCTTGAAGTGAGGAAATTTTCCTCAATTATAATATAGTCAAACTGATGGAAATTATTTCAGTTATTTTATCATAAATCCAAATATTGGAGAAATGAGGGGTAAAACGAGACGTTATTTCAAAACTTCTTTTTCTTTTCTATATGAATTTCTTTGAAGAATATTTGCAATTCAAGATCTAAAATTTGGCCATCATTTTTAAACAGGTGTTGTGGAGTGCTAATACCTCCCCGTACACAAATGACTCCTTAACTCAACTCTAATTTCGCGGACTATGTTTTACTTTTTTTAGTTAAAAATTGTTTATTTCATTTTGGTGTCCAATCATCCTGGATTGGTGGCGACTCATTTTTATTTTCTTTTTTTAAATTCCCTTTTTAAGGACATTGGTCACTCCGCGTCGTCTTGAGCACATGGTGACAGCTTGGCGACTCCACTGAGGACGTGAGGTTCCACCTCGTTTGACTATTTTTTCCCTCTTAAATTTTGTTATTCTTTAATTTTATTTTGTAACAATCACTAGCCTCCTACCTGGGCTTACCTAATAGGATTAGAATTGAGGATGTAGTAGTGTTGCCTTTCGAAGAGCTTATGCTTCCGTGCAGGCACACGAAAAATCCTCACTCAATTTAGTCATTCCGTAATGTATGACTTTTGACCAATTTGATGGTCTTTTTCATATAGGATCTTAGAGCAAACCTCACATTACTTAGAGCCTTTTATGTCGACATTATTTAATCTATTATTTTGCTTTACACACTATCACAAGCCTCCTACCTAGGTTTTAACCATTAGGTCTAGAATCGAGAGTGGAGTAGTGTTGACCTTTGAGAACCTTATGCTTCCGTGCAGGCACACAAAAAGCTCTCACTCAACTTGGTCACTTAGTCATTCCGTCATGTATGACTTTTTGATCAATTTAGGAATCGTTATTATTTAGGGCCTCAGAATTAGTCTCATCATTAAATTTTTCATGTAATGTACTAGTCTATTACTACATGTATTTTAATTTTAAAATAATTTAATTTTAAGTGATTTTGGTAAAAAAAAAAAAAAAAAAAAAAGGTTGATTTTGAAACATTATATATTTATCCCAATTGCATGAAAATTGAACAATAAATTTAATTTCCAATTTTTATTTTCTTAATCAATTAACATTTTAGTAATTCCTTGGATGTATTATAAAGTTTTTTTTATTCATTTTCAAAAAATATATTTCTAAGAAAATTGAACTATTCATTCAACCATATTTGTTTGAAAAAGAATATGTATTTGATAATAATTAATATAACTTGATAAAAGTTTTTTTCAGTATTATATTAATATTAAAAAATACATAAAAATTATTTTAGATTTAAATAAAATTAGCATGTAAAAATAAAATCACAAGAGTGTTTATTTTTATTTCTTCTATTTTTCAGAAAAGTGTTTCAAATAATGTTATAAGAAACCGTAAACATATTAAATTTCTTATAACATTCGAATATTAAAGGAGACAAATATTTCAAAATGAAAAAATAACTAAAGAAAATAACGAAAAGGAAAAGCAATATATGTTTATCTCCAGTTTTTCTTAAAATAAATTTACATTTTACTTGATAGCCATAAAATAAATGTGACTAATTGGCTAAAAAAAAAAAAAAGAAAGCAAAAGTAACTAATTAATCAAAAGAAAGAAGCTTTTAAATTACGATATGTTTAGTAAATAATTAAATTTTACGGTTTCATAAACTTTTTTTTTTTGGGTGATATTTGCTAACTATTAATTAGTTTTTCATCTCATATGACCATTTTTCCATTGGATTTTGTTAATATTTGCAAATTATCAAAGAAAATGAGGTTACACCATTCCTCATAGAAAGTTACACTTTTAATAATTAAATTATTATTAAATATTTTTATTGCACTTTTAATAATTAACGAACTAATTGTTTTGTTAATGGCATTTTTGTAAATATATGAATTAAAGATTGGATATAATTGTAAAAAAAAAAAAGAAATTCTTTCTAGAACTTGTGGCTTCTTAATATATATTATAGGTTATGTTATGCATCTTTTTCTATTGCTATTGTTTCATTATTTAATTGCATGTTCTAACATTGATAGTCACTTCATTATCATGCATAATCTTATGTTTATAAACACTCATTTGTATGTTATGTCACTGTTTGTTAGCATGTTGTTTAGAAAAAATCTTACTAGCCATTACATTTAGTAATTTCTTTTTGAAATATTAATGAATTTGGTTCACATTAGGCTTTTATAATTGTTGCATGGTTGGTGAGATCTCACATGCATACACCTCATACTAGTAAACAACTTCGAATAATTGAACTATTCTCTTTCTTTAAAAAGATTAAAAGAGTCGAAATTTTTATAAAATAGCTTAAATGATCTATACTCTCTCTATCATTATTGGACTAAAAGGAAAACTAAGGTCATGGAAGAATTCACTAGCCAAGTGCAAGCAATCAGAAAGGATGTCCAAGAGTTAAAAGGACAAGTGGTTAAGGATAGACCATTAGTAGGGGCATTAAGACAAGCAAGATTGGTACAGAACCAACTTTTGATAACCCATAAAAACCTACTAAATCCATTATTAGTAGGACTGGATACATTTTCTGCACAAGACTACAGTCACGCTTTATAGCAAGTGAGCCATTTGAATGATTCAGTGTCCACTCTACGCATGAGCGCCTACAAGAAGACTTTTAAAGATGTAGGCAATAGGGAAAGATTAAAGTTTCTAAAAGAGAGATATTGTGCAATAGAAGACACCAATATTTACGAATGAATTGAAGCGACACAACTGTTCTAGTCTCGGGTATCACCAACTAAATTCAAGATGCCAAATTTTGAAAAGTATAATGAAGCAGTTGACCCAGAAGTCATTTCGCCGTGTACTGCTGAAAGACATTTGCCCACTCAATAATGACAAACTATTGATTCATGTCATTCACAGTAGTCCAACTGGCATTAGTTCATTATGAATTTATTCTCTATTAGGTATGGGGTCTGATGAAGGCACTAAGTGAAGGATCTCTTACCGAAGAGTTCCATGAGCATGTTTGGATCGCTCCAATTTCATAGTGACCGAAATACACAATATACATTCAAACGCACAATTATGCAAACAAATAGTCAATTAACCGCATGCTTTGAACAAAAATAAATAAGGGAGAGAGTTGCCATACTAATTGAAGACGTTCTTCAAACTTCGGAACTCAATGCAGCAGAAACCTCTACCCAATCAACCAACGCCTGAACAATCGCACGAACACGAACACCGCGGGGACGACACCATTAGAAAAGAGCCCCAGGTATTCTCGAAGTGAGAACCTAAAGCGTGGTCTTTTGTGAATTTGGTAGAGGAAAGAGGATGAACCTATCGTGTAAGTGATAAGCAAGTGGGAGGGAAGAAGACGCTATCGTATAGCACAATGCTTATCGTTTATGAGAAACTACACGATCGTGTAGATTTTACTGAACGATAGTGTAGATTTTATTGAACGATCGTTTAGGAAATGGTATACGGTCGTTTAGCAAACTCGGTACACTATACGATCGCTTAGGGAAGCTATCCAATCGTGTAGGAACTAGCGTGCGTAGTTTAGACGCGAGGTGAACGATCGTCTAAGTGCAGAACGACTATCGTATAGGCTCTCGATTTACTTAAGCGGTCAATTACGATTCACCAACGCGCTCTCTTTTTTTTATTTTTGGACGAACCATTCAAAATGAAACTAAATTTCATTTTAATTCATCGATTACAATAACCGAAGCTACCCCACTCACGCACGTCCGAACGTGATTTTTGGATTAATTTTCATATAATTAACCAATTAAAATATTAATAAATATAATCATATTATATTTTTACCCTATAGTTTGATATCGCATATCGACTATAATATTTTCTCATCTTCTTGATATAATTCATATTTATATCTAATTTCCTCCAAAATAATGTATCCATATATTTAGCCAATTATATCATATATAATCGAACTTCCTCTTATCAATTTGAACATTTTAAATTAACTCAAACACTGATTCTCTACTTTATCCAAGCTACCTAGAGAACCTAATGGACCTGTGGCTCGAAGCTCCAACGGTGCGTGAAAAGCTGATTAAACTCTTTAGCCACGAGATCCACCATCCGTTAAATGTCAAACATTCCACTAAAGACCAATAGCTGAACTCTTCTTACCATAAATATATTTCTGTGTCCATCGGATATAACCAATCATGAGTATGATGACCCTTTACAGATGTTCGTAAGTACAGTTGGGCCAAATTACCGTTTTGCCCCTGTAGTTACATCTCACTCCTTAAGTACCACTGATTCCTCTAATGAACAATACAACATAGTCCAACTATGTGTGAACACCTCTCGGGTCAAGAGAAGGTGTGCGGCGCCACATCGTTCAAGCCCCGGAATCAGCCCTTAAGGGAGCAATCTATCTACTTACCCTTGCCTCGGGGAATTAGATGAATCCCCAAAATGGTAGGTTTGAATCGGCGACCTGGCCACTCGTACCCATACAAATTAAAGGACCGCCCTCAATGGCAGGAGTTCCCAACTCACTTGGGATTGAGGTCATGTTATCTATGGTCATCCTAGTGAAGTGAAGTCTTTGTCATGAATGGTGTTATATAACGAGACGTTAACACTTCATGGTCAGGCCTTATACAAACTCTTTCTATAGAACGCCCCCGTTCGCATATCCCCAACACGAATGATCAGGATCAAATCATCTGTGACAAGTCACAACACTTGTGACCATTCCACAAACCGGGCCGCATCTGTAGCATTACCAGGATAAGGTTTCCTCCTATATTCATATACTATAGACCATTTTGGTTATCATTCAAGACATGATCCATTGTATGTCACCAAATACATGCTTGAGTCACATATAGATAATCAGAAATTTTATGTTTATTAGTTTGTGGAAAAGCAAATAAAAAAAGCAACTAAGCTAAATACAAGATGTGAAGTAAATATCATATATTATACAACACAAGCGTTCGTACAAACTGTTTACAAACTACAGGACACGAGATTTTAGGACATCAACCCCAACACTAAGAAGGTGTCAACCTAGTAGAGATGTTCTGGTACACCTACTGATCTCACCTCTCCCTTTAGTTGTTTGCTCATAAAAAGATAACCTAATTGGCTCAGCTGCTCATTAGTACATGCAATTATATAACTCTCAAGTGCACAAGTATAGAAACAATACAAGCATAATATTCATTTGGCCTTAGACCATTTAAATCTCCAATATATGGATAAGGAATAGATACTTTTAAGAAATTTACTCAAAGATGTAGAAAAAATGGCTACTTAAGAGCAGCCTCTAGTAACTAATAAGGAAATATCACCAATATTTATAAGTACTCTAAGTGCTCCATACTATGATAAAATGATCAAAATTGTCTCAACAAACTTTTATGACATTATAAAAATAGGAGAAAGAATTGAGAGTGTAGTAAAAAAATAGAAGGATTATAAAATGATGCAGAAGCATGATTCCACAAGAAGAGAAGATGAAATGCATGAGATCAGCTTGGGGTAGAACATTATTAGCCAGGTGTCACTACCATCATTTAAACATGTGAACTACGTTCAAAATCCTCAACAAAGAGGAAAAGGTTAACTAAATACACAAAATCAAAGATCGACAAAGAAATGGCAACAAAGCACCCCGTCGCTATCATCTTTAGAAGTGCAACTCCATTTGATGAGTGTGTTTATCCATGCTCGCAAAAAAAAATCTGGGCCTTCCAATTAGGAGGTAAAAAACTACCAAAAAATCACTAAAGAAATGCAAGAGTATTTATCATTAGCTATCCTTAAGGTCAGGGCAGACCTTTTCAGATCAAGGTGGAGGGTACATGGATATTGAATTTCATAACTATATGATAGAACATGGAAACACATCTAAACTCTCAACATCTAGTACATCTTAACAAGAAGGTGTATCAGAAAGGAGAAATAGAACCCTATTAGATATGGTTCGCTCTATGATGAGCTATGCTTCTCTACCTATCTCATTCTAGGGTTATGTAGTGGAAACTACAGCTTACCTTTTTAACCATGTTCCATCAAAGAGTGTTACTAGAACACCTTTTGAATTATGGAGAGGTCGTAAAAGTAGTTTACGACATCTCAGGTTTTGAGGATATCCAGCACATATGCTTGTGGAAAATCCAAAGAAATTGCAACCACGTTAAAGATTATGCTTATTTATAGGTTATTCTAAAGAAACGAGAGATGGTATGTTCTTTGATCCAAAAGAAAACAAAGTATTTATATCGAAAAATGCTACTTTCTTAGAAGAAAACCACATTAGAGAACATAAGCAATCGAGTTAACTCGTATTAAATGAAATTTTCAGAGAAACTACTAAAACTTCAACAAGAGTTGTTGAAGAGGCTAGCACTTCAACAAGAGTTGTTAAGGTTGCTTCATCTAGTCAAACACATCCTTCTCAAGTGTTGAGAGAGTCTCGATGTAATAGGAGGATTGTAACCCAACCTACTCGCTATTTGGGTTTAACAGAAACTCAAACCGTCTTATCAGATGATAAGGTTGAGGATCTATTGTCTTATAAGAAGGTAATAGTTGTTGTTGACAAAGATGAATGGATCAAATCCATGGATCAAGAAATTGAGTCTATGCACTCCAAATTTTTTTAGGAACTTATAGATTAACCTGATAGAGTTAAATCCATAGGTTGCAAATGGATCTATAAGAGGAAACTAGGTGTAGATGGAAAGGTGCAAACCTTTAAGGTTAGACTAGTAGCAAAGGCTTATTCTCAGGTTGAGAGAGTAGACTATGAAGAAATTGTTGGGGTGATGCCTTAAATCTCATAGGGTTCTATAGTTTATAATTGTAATGTACAAACATTTTATTTATGTAATAAAATATGTGATGTTTTATTTCAAAATTAGTTGCATTAACCACAAACCAATAGACTAATCCAAGGTTATCTTTGTAGCTTAAACTTGTATGTAGATATTGGGGATGATTCCCTAAATTCTCGTGTCCTGTAGTTTGTAACCAGTTTGTACGAACGCTTGTGATATATAATATATGATATTTTCTTCACTACTTGACTTTACACATTGGATGTTTTATTTGCTTTACCATAAACCAATAAATTAAAATCCCTGGTTGTCATTATGTAACTTAAGTAGGTATGTGATAACATACAATTGGATCATGTCTTCAGTGATAATCAAAATGGTTTGTAGTATATGGATATAGGAGGGAAACCTTATCCTAGTAACACTACGGATTCGACCCACTTTGTAGAATAGTTACAAGTGCTATGACTTGTTACAGATAGTCTGATCCTGATCATTCGTGTGGGGACATATGAGCGGGGGCGTCCTACACAAAGATTTTGTATAAGACCTGACCAGAAGTGTTAACGTCTCGTTATATAACGTCGTTCATGACAGAGGCTTCACTTCACTAGGATGACCATAGGTAACATGATCTTAATCCTGAGTGAGTTGGGAACTCCTGCCTGTTGGATCAGCACTAGCATGCAGCGGAAGCGGATAAGATTCATAAGCACTCTAATTCATTAATTTTGGCATAAACAGAAACATGCAAAAACAGAGTTTAATGGGTTTCAAGACATACCTTTGAAGAACCGTTGAAATCTTGATTTTCAACTGCTAATTCCTCCAAATCTTTGTGCAGACCTCCACAAGATCTTCCCTACTATACTCTTGGTGCTCTAGATTGAGTTGTGGGACTCAAAATAAGCTGGAATCAAAAGGAATTTGGGGAAAGCTCACTGCAACACCCATATGAACAACATCTTCTTCTTCAAGAATTTTCAGCTAAAATTCTTTCGGTTGCTCAACCTTAACTTCAGTCCAATCTCTTCAATATATTGCAGACTATCATGCAAAGAGATTTGCTGCATGGGATGCAGCTCAGCTTGGAGTTATTGAAGCTTGAAAGTGGTGGGTACCTAGGGAGCAAGTTGAAGATGAAGATGGAAAAAACCATTTTTCCTTTTGTGTAATTTTCTATTTCCAAAATCCAAAATTGATTTTAAAATCATATTTTATTCCTAAAATCAAAATTTATTAATTTTACAAATTAATTTTCTAATAAAATTAATAAATAATTATTTTAACAATTTAAATAATTCTAATTAATTTAATATCCAATATTAAATTATTTTTTACACAAATTCATCTTCATTTATTTAAATATATTTTCTCCAATTCCGTTTGATTCTAATTTGAACGTTTCAAATTAACTTATCACGATACTCTAGAGCTAATCCATTTTCGAGCTAGTAAAGGGACCTCGTGGACCTACAGATCATGGGCTTCAACGATCAAAAATTAATTGGTTAAACTCATTAGACCGAACTAACCACCCTTATCGTTAACTAATGGATCACTCCATTAAAACCCATAGTTGAAATCCCCTTACTGTAAATATATTATGTCCACTTGATATAACCATGATTAGTAAGTCAACCCTTTACAGGTTGTTCGTAATAGCGGCTAGGTTAAATCTCTGTTTTACCCATGAAATTACCTCTTGTTCCTTAAGTTCCCATTGATCCCCTAATGAACAATTGTTTTGTGATCCAATCAACAAAACCAAATCTCTCTCAGCCATGAGAGAACGGGATCCCTTGTTCAAGACTCAGAATCAGCACTTAAGGGAATAACCTCTCTACTATCCCTAAAGTGGGTAGGAGTGAATTTCCACTTACACCCTATGTCCCCAGCTATTTATCCGGTCTTACCCCTGAAATGGAAGTCTTATTGAGCCAGTGTTGTTGAGTCAACCCTCACTTATGCAAATCTAAGGGTAATCTCGAATAAACAGGAGTTCGTAGTTAGCTTAGGACTAAGGTCAAGTTACCTAGGTCATCGCTTTGAAATAGTCAATCTTAAACAGTAAACAACGTTATAAAGTAAAAGTGACTCATTTCCTGGTCTGATCTTGTACAAACCCTTTTTCACGAGGACACCCTCACTCCTCATGTCCAACATGAACGAATCAGGATCACTTCGTTTGTAGCACTTTACAACTCTTTGTAACAACTACAGAGTAGGCCGCATCCAATAGTGTTACCAGAATAAGGTACCCAACCTTATTCATATACTATAGATCATTTTGAATATTTACTCGAACCTGATCCACCTTTATATCTCCACATAAAGTTCAAGTACTCATCCAATAGTCAAGGGACTTTAGGTTTACTGGATTTCTATTCAAGCAATGGATCTATTCAATAAGACCTTTATTGAATTTTCAAAATAAGTTCTATTTTACATACCACGAGTTTTAGGACATAAAACCCAACACTGCCATTGAGGGCGGTCCTTTGATTTGCATGGGTGTGAGTAAACAAGTCGTTGACTCAAACCTATCACTTTGGGGATTTATCTGATTTGGGAGCTAGGAAATCAACTACACAAGATGGAGTTCACTTCTTCCCCGAAATAGGGGTAAGTAGATATATTGTTCCCTTAAGGGCTGATCCCGGGGCTTGAACGATGTGGTGCCACACATCTTCTCATGGCCCGAGAGGTGTTCACACATAGTAGGACTATGTTGTATTGTTCAATAAAGGGATGGATGGTACATAAGGAGTAAGATGTAACTACATGGACAAAACGGTAAATTGGCCCAGCTGTACTTACGAGCATCTGTGAAGGGTTATCGTACTCATGATTGGTTATATTCGATGGACACAGAAATATATCTGTGGTAAGAAGAGTTCAGCTGTCAGTCTTTAGTGGAATGCCTGGTAGTTAACGGATGGTGGATCTCGTGGCTAAAGAGTTTAATCAGCTATTCACATACCATTGGAGCTTCGAGCCATAGGTTCATAAGGTCCCCTTGGTAGCTTGGATACAAGTTGAGAATCAGTTTTTGGGTTAGTTTGGAATGTTCAAATTGACAAGAGGGAGTTCGATTATATATGATATGATTGACTTTATGTATGAGATATATTAATTTGGAGGAAATTGGATATAAATATGATTTATATCTAGTAGAGGAGAAAACATTATGGTTAATATATGATATTAAACTATAGGTTAACAAATATAATATAATTATATTTAATATTTTTAAATTGGACAATTATGAGATAATTGGCCACCGTTTTCTCCGTAACCATGCACTAGTGGAAAGTTCCATTAAGTCTTTGTAACTGAAGAGTAAAAGGAAAATTATTTTCATTTTGCAAAGAACGCGCTTATTTTGCTCAACGAAGTGTTTTGCCTATCGCTTAGTGAATTAAGAGCCTATACGATAGTTGCTCACGTTTACTAAATGATCGCTTACATGCGTGCGTTGCTTACTAAACAATCGCCTACATTTTATTAAACGATCGTTGAGCACCCGAGCTTTACTAAACAATCATATAGACAATCGCTTACCTTTTCCTACACGATCGTGTATCTCACCTAAACGATCAAGCATATTGACTATACGATAGTTGTTGCCTTCTTCCACTTGCTTCATCGTTGTATACGATCTCTTTTCCTCCTCCCTTCTACCAAATCCAAACAGAGCCCACTCTTTAGATTCTCACTCCGAGAATACTAAGGCTCCAAGTGGTGGTGTCGTCCCCATCTTTCTGTTGTTCATGTGAAGCCATTCGTGGTAGACAACCAGGGTGTTGTTGAACGATAGCCTAACGTTCCAGCGAGAGCAAAAGCTTCCATTTATGGAAAGAGCGAGTTTTCAAGTGAAGAGAGTCTTCAACAGGTAAGTTTACTTATTCTCTTGTTTATTTATCTTTATACATGTTGGTAATTTAGTTGTTTGATGATATCTGTATGTTTGAATATAAATGTGGGAATTCTGTCACAGTGTTTTGGAAAGATCTGCTTCGGCTCAGAGGTGCTTTTATATAAGAGTTTCTTCAGTAGAGAGATACATGTGGATCATGTTTAAGTGATAACCTAAATGGTCTGTAGTAGATGAATAAAGCTGGATACCTTATCGTGGTGACACTACGAGTATAGCCCGCTATGTAAATTTTGCAATTATTGTAAAGTGTTGAAAATGATCTGATCCTAATCATTCATGTGGAGACATGTGAGTGGAGATATTCTATACAAAGGAGTTTGTATAAGACCAGACCAAAAAATGTTTAGTTTCATAATATAACACCATTCATAAGTGAAACTTTCATTTCACCAGGATGACCATAAGTAACATGACCCAAATCCTAAATGAGTTGTGAACTCCTACCTATAAAGGCGGTCTTTTGATTTGTATGGGTGAGAGTAACTTGATCGTCGACTAAAAAAGCCTACCATTTTGGGGATTCGTCTGATTGGGGAGCTGGGAACATAACTACACAAGAAGGAATTCACTCCTTCCCCAATGTTGGGGTAAGTAGATAAATTACTCCCTTAAAGGCTGATTCGGGGGCTTGAACAATGTGGCGCCACACTCTCTCCTGGCTCGAGAGGGGTTTGATCATAGTTAGACTATGATTTATTGTTCATTAGAGGGATTAGTACTACTTATGGAGTTAGATGTAACTATAAGGGCAAAACGGTAATTTTGGCCTAGATGTACTTACGAGCAATTTATGAAGGGTCATCGTATTGTTGACTAGTTATATCTAATGGACACAAAAATATATCTCTTCCTGTCAATACTCTCAAATCTCCTTTTCCAAAATAGCTAGAGCCCACAAAACTCCTGGATTCTCATCCAGAGAATACAGAGGATTCGTGGAGGTCCTCGTACAAGGCTAAAGAGTTCGAGGTTGTTCGTGACAAGATTCAGAGAAGAAATTTCGTGAAGAAGTGTTCTTCAAGGGTAACGTTTCTTAAACCTTTTTGCTTTTATGTAATCTTTGTTTTAATGCATGCTATAATTTTCTTTTAAATGCATAATTTGTATGTTCTTGCTATAAAATTCTTGTTATGTAAATTTTGGTTATATGGTCCGATCACATGCTTCCGCTCAAGGACCTTCACGAGATCCTTCAATTAGTATCAGAGCTAGGTTCTAGCCCAAAGTTTTCTAAAGTTTCAGATTAATTTTACAGTGCAATGGTGGGATTTTGCATTCTGTAATTCATATGATGAATGTTCTATGGAATATTTTTTTTTTGTGATTATTGGACGCTTTCGGGATTAAACTGTATAGATTTATCGCTTTCTTTTGCAAATTGGTTTGTAAAGGCCCATGTTTTTGGGGCATTTAATTGCAATCGAGTCTATATTTAATGTTTTGAGTCGTTTGTCTATGCCTGATGAGTTTTCGGGAGAAAACAAAGCCCCTTTTGGAAGAACAAGAAAGCTCGTTTAATCGTTGTTGGCGATGCCTACTGTGCAATGATGCTTAGCGTGAGGTGTTATGTGGTAGCACTGAGCGATCGTGGCTATGCGATAGCCCTATGTGATCGTGGCTATGCGATAGCATTATGTGGTCATTGCTATGCGATGGCTTTGAGCTATCATTGTTATGCGATAGCACTGGATGATTGTTGTAATGCGATAGCTTTATGCTATCGTTTCTATGCGATAACATTGGATTATCGTTGCTATGCACTGGATGTAGGCGACCATTTCTAAGCGGCTCAAGTCGAGCAATTCAAGACCCGATTCATTTATTTCGAATGGGCTGACTCTTAATTTGTAATGGTTAGTTTTAAATTCCTTTTAGGTGTCCAATCCTGGTCCATTAATTGTCCTTTTAAATTATGCATGTGATTTATGATTATTTTATTATTATATGTCATATTGTATGTCATATAATATAAAATCCCACCATAGGTTATGCATTTAATATTCATGCATCATTTATATTAGAATTGTTATAATATATGTTTAGATGCATGTTTTAATTTTTATAGCATGCTTATGCATCATATAGTATAACTGTTATAATATATGTATGCATGCATTAATAACATATACATGCATCATTTATATTATAAGAGTTATAATATATAGTATGAATGTATGTTTAAAGTATATTATTAATAATTTCATTACTTTAGTATATAATTGCTATGTATGTTAGTAATAAAATGAAATTGCATGAAGCATGTCACCACTTTAGAATAATTTATAATTGTTATAAAATTATCTAAATATGCTTTACTTGCAATATATGGTTTTAATTTGTTTCATTTGCTTATAATTGTTATAAAAAAATGAAATTAGAAATTAAAATAAATAATACAGAGTTGCATGTAAACCTTAGGTTAAAATCATCTTTTAAAATTATTTTAAAACATGATTCAGATAGATCTAGGATCACATTTCTAATGAGATTAGAAATATAAGTTTAATCTTTTAATCAGTTTAATAGGATTAAATTGATTCTTAATAAAAAATTAAATATGTATCTATAAAGGACCTTTTGTCTAAGGCGGGTTACTTTAGGCTGTGGTATTTAAGCTGACGGAAACGTAACACCCCTACCTGGGAACTTACTTGGAAAGGCGAATTAGATAGATTTGTTATATGCATGCAAGTTTGATTAAAGTTTTGTTAAAGAGCTTAACAGATCTTAATCAAAATTGTTTAACTATCCAAAGGCAAGTATTGTTTTTTGGGCAAATTAAACAATCACTTAGATAAAATCAGTAGCCGAAATTTTCTAAGTTAATTAAACTTAGGTAAAATGCTCAGTGGGAGGAAAATGGGGTATATGATATTTCATTTTATCATCTTCACGTTTCTCCCTTAAAGTTCACACTGTAAAGTCTATACTCGGCCTCGAGGCACTATGGGTGTCTCCCTACGGGTGGCATTTGTATAGATCAATATCAAGATGAATGGAGAGATTATTTAAAGTAAGTAGGTGTGGGACATGTGACAACACATCCCTTGGTCTTTCTCACTAGTTTGAAGTAAAGTCATGCATAGCCTTGTGGCATTGTGGGTGTCCCCCTAAAGGATGACATTTTTGCATGACGTTTTATTCAAACTCTAACAATGGATATGGTTGCTTTAGTTTCATAACCCAATCGACTTTTTCCTATGGTTGGCTCATTGAGGCAGTACTCTAGGACCTAAAATGGGGGCTTATACTTACAATGGTGACTGATAATTACAAAAACAAGAAGTTGTTCTATCTATTGGTTGAGAATGTCTCATTGTAGTGAAGAGGCACTTAATCACCCTACGGTGACCTTTGTCATGAATCACTGCAACATCATTATAAAATAGACGTCACTTAGGGTACACTAGACTATTTTGCTAAATTAATTGGTTGTCTTGTTGGTCTAATGCAAGTAAACTAATGATAAATAATTTGTATGGTTTTAGCAAACGTTTTTCACAATGACTTCCGCTACTTTAAATCTACTCGCCGCTGATAAATTAACACAATATTTATCATCGATGACCTTCGTTTTGTCCCGATGGAGGACTGTCGACCATTTCAGCTTTAAATGTTGCTCGAAATGTTCGAGAAGCATACGAGCATTAGACAGGGGCAAACGAAAAAGCCCATGCATACATCTTGGTAAGGCTTTTCGAAGTCTTGACCAAGAAGCATGAGCCCATGCTCATGGCCCATGAAATCATAGAGTCCCTAAGAGGAATGTTCGGACAACCATCCGCACAACTCAGACATGACGCTCTGAAACACATTTTCAATGCCCATATGCAAGAAAGGGCATCTGTTCGAGAACATGTTCTCAACATGATGGTCCAGTTCAACATGGCGAAGATGAATGGATCTGTCATTGATGAACCCAGCCAAGTTAGCTTCATTTTGGAATCTTTACCTGAAAGTTTCCTGCACTTCCATAGCAATACTTGTCACACCCCCTCTTGAGTTCATCTCTTTATCAAAAAGAGGCATGGGGATAATAGATACCACCCTTTTGTGATATCAACTGCCCAACTTTTCTAGCTTGCTTAAAACAATATACTCACAGTGGTACTTAAGAAAACAACTGAAAGCATAACTCATTTTAAAATCAAATTATACAAGTTCGACAAGTTTTTACAACATATGCCTCGCCCTAACTACAACTATACTAATGACAGTCTAGCTTGTGGCAAACCTCGACTTCTCGCAATAACCTGGACTCTTCTGCTACCTACAAGGAAAGCGTAAAAGAAAAGCATGAGCTTAAGGAGCTCAGTGATTGGTAACAACTTATAGAGTCTCTTTCAACTCAGTAACATAAAAAGCATATCAAACCACAAGGTTAATACTCAAACCTCGATCTCGAACAAGTCTGTTCTGTGCCCTACCTACACGTACGATAGATAGTCAAATCTGTTCCTTATGATCTCAACATATCTATTCTATATCTTATGTGCACATAGATCCCCCTCTTATGGGCTCAAAAACTAGGCCCGTCGGCCCTCTGACCATCCTATACGAGGTTTCTTCCACAGGCTCAGGAAGTAGGCCTCATGCCTCCTGACAATCCCGTGAAGTTCCACCACAGGCTCAAGTACTAGGCCTCATGGCCTTCTGAACATCCCGGGTTTCATATTCTCATCCTCATTCCACAACACAAACATAGAATCTAAATGATATGCTTAAATTCCTTAAAAGAATACCACTCACAATTTAATCACAGCAATCTTCTTCTCTTTGCAAGTTCCCTGGTTTTCCCTGGTTCCTTCTAAACTCCTAAGCCTGTACTAGATCATTAATCACCTTGAAATCTTATGGTTAGGGCTAAAATAACTTTAGAATAACTTATTGGCCTTAAAATTCGTTTACCAACTTCAATAAACCTAAATCAAACCTCCAAATTGCAAGAACAGCTGTTGGACACAAAGTTGTCTTTTCTGCACCCAGTTTGTTAGTTGGACACCTAGCTCTCCCTGCCCAATGCCTGAACTGCTTGTTTGGGCGCCTAACCAGCCTTATCAACGCCTGGTCAACCCTCAAGATACCTAGTGTTCAAACTCAACTCCTGGATACCTTCTTCAATGCCTGGAATTCTTCCTCTAACGCCTAGCTCTCACCTCAAACGCCCAGAACTCCTCCAACCCTAATTTCCTCTCCAACTTTCTCTTTTACGAATCCTTTTGAGAGAACTTCGAATGGTATAAGTGAAGTGAGAGCTCCAAGGTATTTATAGGCTTTGAGATCCCATCCTCGTCACCCCTACATGTCTCAGACACTCGACACCTCCACCTTGCATGGAGTTGAAGTGTCCTCTCCAGGTAAAGCCAACACCTAGCCCAAGCCACCTCCTACTTGCATGCTACTTGATGTGTCCTACTCCCACCATGTTTAACGCCTAGAGCTTGCTTGAAGTGTCTTCCTCACACTTTTCATGCTTTAAGCTTGGTTCTAAACTAACCACATCTTGTTGGGACTCCCAGGGTTACATTTGGTGAAGACACATCAACCCTACTTAGCTCCACTCCAATGCCTAACTCCTTGAATATGTTCCAAACCTTCTAACTCTTCTATCATGCATCCAAGGTGAAGTTCAACGTCTACCTACTTGGTGTTTGTGTGTCCATGACCAATCCTTTGAGATTTAGACTTTCCTAAGTGCTTCCCAAAATGCCCAACTCCCTTACTTAGGCGTCCAAGCATGTTATATCCTCAAGGCATGCATTTTCCTTGTTTATCTTAGGGTTCTTGTTGTAGCTTTCTCTTCTATGGTTACCCCAAGCTCTAATATTCCTTTCCTTAGGTTTAAATTGGCCTTCATTTATCCCCCCATGCATCCAACATACTCCCTAGGCATCCAACCTTCAAGCTCTAGGGTTTTACCTCCTCATTAGGTCATATGCTTTCCAACACTTAGGCAAATTTCCACCTTGGACCTTTATGCTTTCCTTACTTCATTACCATGCGTCCAAATCTAATCTTCTCACTTGATTGTGCCTAGATAAAGGTATGGTTGTCCAACACTTAATCATTTCTTCCCCTTAGGCGTTTGACCTATCTAGAGTTGCTAGAGTTGCCCTAACATGCGTCCAATTGAGCATTTCTATCCCAGGGTTGCGTCCAAGGTCCCTACCATTTCCAGTAGTGCTTCTAACTCCGAGATGACTCATTTCATACTTACAACTTAGTCAAATTTTCTCCTTCTTCCTTGGCCTAGGCATTTACCTTGTCCCCAACACTTAGCCAATTTGAAATCTTCCATTTCCAGGCCAATTCTAGGTTCAAAGCATAGTCTTGTCACTTAACCAAATTTCTGACCTTAACCTAAAATGCTTCCAATTCTTGAATTTCTTAACACTTAGCAAAACTTTTCTTCTTATTTAGACCAACACATACTTCACTCCTAACCACATGGTCCCAACACTCAGAAATGTTTCTGAGTGCCAATACTTTCTCCAAAGCATGGTTAAGACACTTAGACAAAATTCTACCCTCTAAATTTCCAGTTCGGGTTCCCATAAACTATTTTTAACTCCAAGGCATTGTTTAGAGATTTGGAAAACCTTTTCCTCCAAGGCTTGTATTCCAAGTTACTTCCTACCTTTTAAGGAATTATGTAAGGGTAAAGGTATCACATTGCTGTTTTGAATAGGATTAACTACAACCTAACCACTTTGCTCAACGAGCTACAGATCTTCCAGTCCTTGATGAAAAGCAAAGGGACAAAAGGGTGAAGTAAATGTTGCTCTATCCTCTAAAAAGTTCCACAGAGGTTCGACCTTTGGAACAAAGTTTGTGCCTTCTTCTTCAAGCACTAAAAAGTGGAAGAAGAAGAAAGGTGAAAAGAGGAAGGCTAACCCACCAGCTGCTACTAAAAGAAAACCGAGGTTGCTAAGGAAATCTGTTTCCATTGCAACCAGGAGGGACATTGGAAGAGGAACTGTCCCAAGTACTTGGCAGAAAAGAAGAAGGTCAAGCAAGGTAAATATGATTTACTTGTTTTGGAAACATGTTTAGTGTAGAATGATGATTCTGCCTGGATTATAGATTTTGGTGCCACTAACCACGTTTGTTCTTCATTTCAAGGAATTAGTTCCTGGCGACAACTTGATGTTGGTGAGATGATGATGCGAGTTGGAACTGGGCATGTCGTCTGGGCTGTTGTAGTGGGAAGTCTCTAGTTGACTTTACAAAATAAATTCATTTTACTAGAAAATGTATATGTAGTTCCTGGTTTAAAGAGGAATTTAATTTCTGTAAAGTGTTTATTAGAACAATCTTATTGTATCAACTTCCATGTAAATAAAGTGTTTATTTCCAAATATGGTGTTGATATTTGTTCTGCGAAACTAGAAAATAATCTTTATGTGCTAAGACTATTAGCATCTAAAGCCCTCCATAACACTGAAATGTTTAAAACATGGTAGCTCAACATAAAAGGCTTAAAATTTCTCCTAAAGAAAATTCCCAACTTTAGGATTAAGAGATTGGTGAAGAATGGACTTCTAAGCGAGTTAAAAGAAAATTTTTTACCTGTGTGTGAGTCATGCCTTGAAGGCAAATGACTAAAAGGTCACAGGGCCAGAAAACCTCTAGAGCTGGTACATTCAAACCTCTATAGTACGATCAATGTTAAAGCAAAGGGAGGTTTTGAATATTTCATCACTTTTACTGATGATTATTCAAGATATGGGTATGCTTATTTAATGCAATATAAGTATGAATCTTTTGAAAGTTCAAAATATTTAAGGTTGAAGTTTAAAATGCATTAAATAGAACTATTAAGACATTTTGATCTAATCGAGGTGGAGAGTTTATGGATCTGACGTTCCAAAATTATTTGATAGAACATGTAATTGTATCCCAACTCTCAACACCTGGTACACCTCAGTAGAATGGTATATCCAAAAGGGGAAATCGAACCTTGCTAGACATGGTTTGATCTATGATGAGTTACGCTTCCTTACCTGACTCGTTTTGGGTTATGCAGTAGAAACTATAGCGTATATTTTGAACTACGTTCCATCCAAGAGTGTTACCAGAACACCTTTGGAGTTATGGAATGGTTGTAAAACTAATTTACGTCATTTCAGAATCTGGGGTTGCCCAGCACATGTATTTAAGGCAAATCCTAAGAAACTAGAACCTCATTCAAAACTATGCCTATTGTTAGGCTACCCCAAAGGAACAATAGGTGGTTTCTTCTTCGACCCTAAGGAAAATAAAGTGTTTGTATTGACAAATACTACTTTTTTTGGAAGAATACCACATAAGGGAGCACACGCCCTGCAGTAGAGTTGTGTTGAATGAACTTTCCAAAGAAACTACTAAACCTTCAATAAGAGTTGTTGAAGAACCCAACACCTCAACAAGAGTTGTTAAAGTTGGATCATTCGATCGGTCAAATCCACCTCAAGTGTTGAAGAAACCTTGACACAGTGAGAGGGTTGCGTATCCACCTGCATATTATATAGGTTTAATAGAAATCCTAGCTATAGTAGCTGACGAAGATATTAAGGATCCATAGTCTTACAAGAAAGACAATGGAGGAATTGACAAAGATGAGTGGATCAAAGTTATGGATCCCGAAATGGAGTCGATGTCCTTCAATTCAGTTAGAGATCTTGTAGAACTACCTGATGGGGTTAAACTTATAGGTTACAAATGGATCTACAAGAGGAAACGAGGTGTTGATGGGAAGGTGCAAACCTTCAAGGCTAGACTAGTGGCAAAGGGTTAATACCCAAGTTGATGGAGTAGACTATGAAAGACTTTCTCACCTGTTGCCATGCTTAAGTCTATTCAAATCCTCATGTCCATTGCCTCATATTTTGACTATGAGATTTGGCAAACGTACATCAAGACTGCTTTCTAAATGGCAATCTTGAGGAGACCATTTATATGAAGCAGCCCGAAGGATTCATAACCCAAGGTCAAGAGCAAAAGGTTTGTAAGCTTAATCGGTCCATTTATGGACTGAAGCAAGCTTCTCGATCTTGGAATATAAGGTTTGATACTGCAATCAAATCTTATAACTTTGACTAGAATGTTGATGAGCCTTATGTATACAAGAGGATCATGAATAGTTCAGTTGCTTTCCTAGTGTTGTATATAGACGATATCCTACTCATTGGGAATGATGTAGGTCTACTGACTGAAGTTAAGAACTGGCTAGCAACCCAATTCCAAATGAAAGATTTGAGAAATGCTTAGTTTTTTCTGGGAATTCAGATCTTTAGAGATCGAAAAAACAAAATGCTAGCTCTATCTCAAGCATTTTACATTAACAAATGCTTGTCAAGTATTTAATGCAGAACTCCAAGAAAGGTTTACTACCTTTCAGGCATAGAGTTATCTTGTCTAAGGAACAATATCTTAAAACACCTCAAGAGGTTAAGGAAATGATACAGATCCCAACAGCCGATGTATGCCATGTTATGTACTATACCTAACATCTACTATGCAGTGGGGATAGTCAGTAGTTATCAGTCTAATCCAGGATATGATCACTAGACTACCGTTAATAATATCCTCAAGTTTCTACGAAGGACAAGGGACTATATGCTTGTATATGATTATAAGGATCTAATCTTTATAGGATACATGGACTTTGATTTTCAGACTAATAATGATTCTAGAAAATCTACATTGAGATCAATATTCACTCTTAACGGAGGGGCATTAGTCTGGAGAAGCACCAAGCAAGGGTGCATTGTTAACTCCACTACGGAAGCTGAGTATGTAGCGGCTTGTGAAGCTACTAAGGAATTTGTTTTGCTTAGGAAGTTTCTGACTGATTGGAAGTTGTTCCAGACATGTTAAAGTCTATCCCTCTTTATTGTGATAATAGCGGTGTTGTGGCTAATTCTCGAGAGCTTCGGAGTTACGAACGCGGAAAGCATATAGAGCAGAAGTATCATCTCATCCGAGAGATTGTGCATCGAGGAGACGTGATCATCAGGTAGATAGCTTTGGAGCAGAATGTTTCTGATCCCCTTACAAAGGCCCTCACAACTAAGTTGTTTAAGGGTCATCTGCAGAGTATGGGTCTATGAGATAAGTTGCGTTTAGACTAAAGTAAGTGGGAGATTTGTACTGGGTGTGTTATGCCCTAGTTTATTGTTTTGTGTACTTTGTATTTAGTATGACTTTTACACTGTACGCCCCACTAGCTTTAGTTCAAGTAGGAGATTGTTGGGGTTGATGCTCTAAATCTCATAGGATCCTATAATTTGTAATTGTAATGTACAAACATTTTATTATGTAATAAAATATGTGATGTTTTATTTCAAAATTAGTTGCATTAACCACAAACCAATAAACTAACATCTAAGGTTATCTCTGTAGCTTAAACATGTATGTAGAGATGTACATGTGGATCATGTTTAAATGATAACCTAAATAATCTATAGTAGATGGATAAGGCTGGATACCTTATCCTGGTGACACTATGAGTAGAGCACGCTTTGTAGATGTTGCAATTATTGTAAAGTGCTACAAATGATTTAATCTTGATCATTCATGTGGAGACATGTGAGTAGGGATATTCTATACAAAAGAGTTTGTCTAAGACTGGACCACGAAATGTTTAGTCTTATAATATAACATTGTTCATAATTGAGACTTTCATTTAACCATGATGACCATAGATTATATATATATATATATAACAGTTTAATTTAAATTTAAATTGATTTATTTTTTGTTTTAATTTTGATTTTTAAATTAATGGGAGGG